>NC_135236.1:371706461-371801461 GCF_051348905.1 Ranitomeya variabilis
CTTGTTACAATACAACTGTTCGGGTTTTCTTTTCTTGGGCTGGTAAACTCAGTAATTTACTTCCCCACTTTTTCCCGAACTTCGTATGGCCCTTGCCACTTGGCCATAAGCTTGCTTTTGATTGAGGGCACCAAAACCAAAACCCGATCTTTTTTAAAAGGAGCGGACCATGGCCTTTTTGTTAAATATGCGGCCCTGTGCTGCCTGAGCATCCACTAAAGGCTCTTCTACTATAGGCATGACCACTGCAGATAGGCAGGGACCACAGAAAAGTTCAAAGCAAATGTCTTTTAATGTCCAAAGAAACTCACAACTGGAAAACAAACGCTGTCCACCGGATCGCAGATGGGGCATCAAGACAGTCCATATATGAGACCAGTTGCTGTGGGCGACTGCACACTGAGGGGAGCCAGGTCTTTTGGCTCCATTCGGCTCAATGTAACTTCACACAGGCTGAATCTTGCAGAGCCGCCTGCGCTGCAATTTGCAAATCAAGACTAACACACCCAAACCCTTTGCTGCAGGGTTTTTAAATGGAATCTGTGGCCATGGGCCACTTGTAAGACCCAGTACGGAGGGAGCGAACTGTCCTACTATCACCCTGTAGTTCACACCAAAAATAAACACCCTTAACGGGTTTTCCTGAACATTGCATTGGTCAAATAGCTTGACCAGGTCCATACTTACTTTTATTTTGCCTTGTGACTCCCAGGCATCTTGCTGTGAACACAAGGCACTCCAGCGGGTCTAATAGGACTCCGTCCACATCCTGGGGAATACATATCAACCCTCAGTATGATCCCCCTCACAATATACTGTATATATCTGTGTGTGTGTATATATATATATATATATATATATATATATACAGTGCCTACAAGTATATTATCGCTGCTGCCATAGAGTGTAACACCACGGATATATATATCTATTCCACCTAGTAGTTCATTGCTCCATTCCCAAGGTGTACCCACAGTATAAGTTCCTATATAGCAGACTCCCTTACAGGTATGCAAGCATTATAATTACCTCCAGGTCCGTTGGTGCCAGAGCCCCTACGCACGTTTCGGCTGAGCCAGCCTTCTTCCGGGGGACTCCCCCGGAAGAAGGCTGGCTCAGCCGAAACGTGCGTAGGGGCTCTGGCACCAACGGACCTGGAGGTAATTATAATGCTTGCATACCTGTAAGGGAGTCTGCTATATAGGAACTTATACTGTGGGTACACCTTGGGAATGGAGCAATGAACTACTAGGTGGAATAGATATATATATCCGTGGTGTTACACTCTATGGCAGCAGCGATAATATATGTACTTACCCTGGGTCTATGGTGCCATTTGCATTTAGTACCTATCATCAACTGTGTCGTCTTGTGTTTTTTAAATGTGTTTAATAAAACTTACTATTTTTTGTAGAGTTATGGTCTGAATCGTACTTTTTTTATAGGTTTATATACTTCAGTAGTACGGGACTTATGTATGGTATAAGATCTCCGGACGGGCACAGGGATTGGCTGTATTTGGTTCATTACCTGTGTATTTGTTTGTTCTATTAGTTTAAGTGCCTACAAGTAGTATTCAACCCCCTGCAGATTTAGCAGGTTTACACATTTGGAATTAACGTGGCATTGTGACATTTGGACTGTAGATCAGCCTGGAAGTGTGAAATGCACTGCAGCAAAAAAGAATGTTATTTCTTTGTTTATTTTTTTTTTAAATTGGGAAAAGTTTTTTCAGAGGGTCATTTATTATTCAACCCCTCAACCCACCAGAATTCTGTTTGGTTCCCCTAAAGTATTAAGAAGTAGTTCAGGCACAAAGAACAATGAACTTCACATGTTTGGATTAATTATCTCTTTTTCCAGCCTTTTCTGACTATTTAAGACCCTCCCCAAACTTGTGAACAGCACTCAAACATGGTCAACATGGGAAAGACAAAGGAGCATTCCAATGCCATCAGAGACAAGATCGTGGAGGGTCACAAGGCTGGCAAGGGGTACAAAACCCTTTCCAAGGAGTTGGGCCTACCTGTCTCCACTGTTGGGAGCATCATCCAGAAGGGGAAGGCTTATGGAACTACTGTTAGCCTTCCACGGCCTGGACAGCCTTTGAAAGTTTCCTCCCGTGCCGAGGCCAGGCTTGTCCGAAAAGTCAAGGCTAACCCAAGGACAACAAGGAAGGAGCTCCGGGAAGATCTCATGGCAGTGGGGACATTGGTTTCAGTCAATACCATAAGTAACGTACTCCACCGCAATGGTCTCCGTTCCAGACGAGCCCGTAAGGTACCTTTACTTTCAAAGAGTCATGTCAAGGCTCGTCTACAATTTGCTCATGATCACTTGGAGGACTCTGAGACTGACTGGTTCAAGGTTCTCTGGTCTGATGAGACCAAGATCGAGATCTTTGGTGCCAACCACACACGTGACGTTTGGAGACTGGATGGCACTGCATACGACCCCAAGAATACCATCCCTACAGTCAAGCATGGTGGTGGCAGCATCATGCTGTGGGGCTGTTTCTCAGCCAAGGGGCCTGGCCATCTGGTCCGCATCCATGGGAAGATGGATAGCACGGCCTACCTGGAGATTTTGGCCAAGAACCTCCGCTCCTCCATCAAGGATCTTAAGATGGGTCGTCATTTCATCTTCCAACAAGACAATGACCCAAAGCACACAGCCAAGAAAACCAAGGACTGGTTCAAGAGGCAAAAAATCAAGGTGTTGCAGTGGCCTAGTCAGTCTCCTGACCTTAACCCAATTGAAAACTTGTGGAAGAAGCTCAAGATTAAAGTCCACATGAGACACCCAAAGAACCTAGATAACTTGGAGAAGATCTGCATGGAGGAGTGGGCCAAGATAACTCCAGAGACCTGTGCCGGCCTGATCAGGTCTTATAAAAGACAATTATTAGCTGTAATTGCAAACAAAGGTTATTCCACAAAATATTAAACCTAGGGGTTGAATAATAATTGACCCACACTTTTATGTTTAAAATTTATAAAAATTTAACTGAGCAACAAAACTTTTTGGTTTGTAAGATTTATGCATCTGTTAATAAATCCTGCTCTTGTTTGAAGTTTGAAGGCTCTAACTTATTTTCATCTTATTAAACCTGCTAAATCTGCAGGGGGTTGAATACTACTTGTAGGCACTGTATATATATATATATATATATATATATATATATATATATATATTTACACACCTCCCAACCATCCCGGATCCAGCGGGACTGTCACGATTTTGACAGTCAGCCCCGCAATCATGGGCGGGACATTAGTTGTCCCGCACTGGTTGGGAGGTGTGTAATATCACCCGGTCAGCTCCCTGAGTCCCTGCACCCGCAGAGCAGCACACCACATATTGGCTGCTCTGTGCGCACAGGACCTGTAATGACGTCAAATGATGGGAGGAGTCAGGGGTCACATGATCAGGAGGACCTTCTTGTACAGGACTCTGCTGGCTGTCATGGCGCTGGACAAGGTTAAGCGTATGTGTGAGGTCAGGAGGTGTTTACAGTATTGATGTAGCAGAGCCGTGTGTGTGCGAGGTGTATGGATCGGAGCAGCGTGTGAAAGGTGTATGGAGCGGAGTTGTGTGTGTAAGAGGTGTGGGAGCCGTGTGTATGAGGTGTACGGAGCGCAACTGTGTGTGTACGAGGTCTACGGATCGGAGCAGCGTGTATGGATCGGAGCCGTGTGTGTAAGAGGTGTACGGAGTGGAGCCGTGTGTGTAAGAGGTGTATGGATCGGAGCAGCATGTGTAAGAGGTGTACGGATCGGAGCAGCATGTGAAAGGTGTATGGAGCGGAGTTGTGTGTGTACAAGGTGTACGGAGCAGAGCCACAAGTGTACGGAGCGGAGTTGTGTGTGTACAAGGTATACGGAGGGGAGCAGAATGTGCAATGTGTATGGAGCGCAGTCATGTGTGTATGAGGTGTACGGAGCGGAGCCGTGTGTTTGTACGAGGTGTATGGAGCAGAGTCGTGTGTGTGTGTACGAGGTGTACGGAGCGGAGTCGTGTGTGTGTACAAGGTGTACGGAGCGGAGTCGTGTGTGTACGAGGTGTATGGAGCAGAGTCGTGTGTGTGTACGAGGTGTACGGAGCGAAGTCGTTTGTGTGTACGAGGTGTACGGAGTGGAGGTGTGTGTGTGTACGAGGTGTACGGAGCGGAGTCGTGTGTGTTTACGAGGTGTACGGAGAGGAGCTGTGTGTGTACGAGGTGTATGGAAAGGAGCCGCGTGTGTGTACGAGGTGTACGGAGCGGAGTCCTGTGTGTGTACGAGGTGTACGGAGCGGAGTCATGTGTGTGTACAAGGTGTACGGAGCAGAGTCGTGTGTGTGTGTACGGAGCGGAGTCGTGTGTGTGTACGAGGTGTACAGAGCGGAGTCGTGTGTGTGTGTACGAGGTGTATGGAGTGGAGTCGTGTGTGTGTATGGAGCGGAGTCGTGTGTGTGTGTACGAGGTGTACAGAGCAGAGTCGTGTGTGTGTACGAAGTGTACGGAGCGGAGTCGTGTGTGTGTGCGAGGTGTACAGAGCGGAGTCGTTTGTGTACAAGGTGTACGGAGTGGAGACGTGTGTGTGTACGAGGTGTACGGAGTGGAGTCGTGTGTGTACGAGGTGTACGGAGTGGAGACATGTGTGTGTACGAGGTGTACGGAGCGGAGTCGTGTGTGTACGAGGTGTATGGAGCAGAGTCGTGTGTGTGTGTATGAGGTGTACGGAGCGGAGTCGTGTGTGTGTACAAGGTGTACGGAGCGGAGTCGTGTGTGTGTACGAAGTGTACGGAGCGGAGTCGTGTGTGTGTACGAGGTCTACGGAGCGGAGTCGTGTGTGTGTACGAGGTGTACGGAGCGGAGTCGTGTGTGTTTTCGAGGTGTGCGGAGAGGAGTCGTGTGTGTGTACGAGGTGTATGGAGCGGAGTCGTGTGTGTGTGCGAGGTGTACGGAGCGCAGTCGTGTGTGTGTACAAGGTGTACGGAGCAGAGTCGTGTGTGTGTGTATGGAGCGGAGTCGTGTGTGTGTACGAGGTGTACGGAGCGGAGTCGTGTGTGTGTGTACGAGGTGTATGGAGCGGAGTCGTGTGTGTGTGTGTATGGAGTGGAGTCGTGTGTGTGTACGAGGTGTACGAAGCAGAGTCGTGTGTGTGTGTACGAGGTGTACGGAGCGGAGTCGTGTGTGTGTACAAGGTGTACGGAGCGGAGTCGTGTGTGTACGAGGTGTACGGAGCAGAGTCGTGTGTGTGTACGAGGTGTACGGAGCGAAGTCGTGTGTGTGTACGAGGTGTATGGAGTGGAGGTGTGTGTGTGTACGAGGTGTACGGAGCGGAGTCGTGTGTGTTTACGAGGTGTACGGAGAGGAGCTGTGTGTGTACGAGGTGTATGGAAAGGAGCCGCGTGTGTGTACGAGGTGTACGGAGCGGAGTCCTGTGTGTGTACGAGGTGTACGGAGCGGAGTCATGTGTGTGTTCAAGGTGTACGGAGCAGAGTCGTGTGTGTGTGTACGAAGCGGAGTCGTGTGTGTGTACGAGGTGTACGGAGCAGAGTCGTGTGTGTGTGTACGAGGTGTATGGAGCGGAGTCGTGTGTGTGTATGGAGCGGAGTCGTGTGTGTGTGTACGAGGTGTACAGAGCAGAGTCGTGTGTGTGCGAAGTGTACGGAGCGGATTCGTGTGTGTGTACGAGGTGTACAGAGCGGAGTCATTTGTGTACAAGGTGTACGGAGTGGAGTCGTGTGTGTGTACGAGGTGTACGGAGCGGAGTCGTGTGTGTACGAGGTGTACGGAGTGGAGACATGTGTGTGTACGAGGTGTACGGAGCGGAGTCGTGTGTGTGTACGAGGTGTACGGAGCAGAGTCATGTGTGTGTGTATGAGGTGTACGGAGCGGAGTCGTGTGTGTGTACAAGGTGTATGGAGCGGAGTCGTGTGTGTACGAAGTGTACGGAGCGGAGTCGTGTGTGTGTACGAGGTCTATGGAGCGGAGTCGTGTGTGTGTACGAGGTCTACGGAGCGGAGTCGTGTGTGTGTACGAGGTGTATGGAGCGGAGTCGTGTGTGTGTACGAGGTGTACGGAGCGAAGTCGTGTGTGTGTACAAGGTGTACGGAGCAGAGTCGTGTGTGTGTGTACGGAGCGGAGTCGTGTGTGTGTACGAGGTGTACGGAGCGGAGTCGTGTGTGTGTGTACGTGGTGTATGGAGCGGAGTCGTGTGTGTGTGTATGGAGTGGAGTCGTGTGTGTGTGTACGAGGTGTACGGAGCAGAGTCGTGTGTGTGTGTACGAGGTGTACAGAGCGGAGTCGTGTGTGTGTGTGTACAAGGTGTACGGAGTGGAGTCGTGTGTGTGTGTACGAGGTGTACAGAGCGGAGTCGTGTGTGTGTGTGTACGAGGTGTACGGAGCGGAGTCGTGTGTGTGTACGAGGAGTACTGAGCGGACACGAGTGTGTACGAGGTGTACGGAGTGGAGTCGTGTGTGTGTACGAGGTGTACAGAGCGGAGTCGTGTGTGTGTACGAGGTGTACGGAGCGGACTCGTGTGTGTGTACGAGGTGTATGGAGAGGAGCCGTGTGTATGGAGTGGAGTCATGTGTGTGTACGACGTGTATGGAGAGGAGCCATGTGTGTACAAGGTGTACGGAGCTGAGTCACGTGTGTGTGTACGGAGCGGAGTCGTGTGTGTGTATGAGGTGTACAGAGCGGAGTCTTGTGTGAGTGTATACGAGGTGTACAGAGCAGAGTCGTGTGTGTGTACGAGGTGTACGGAGCGGAGTCGTGTGTGTGTACGAGGTGTACGGAGTGTAGTCGTGTGTGTGTACGAGGTGTATGGAGTCATGTATGTGTACGAGGTGTGCAGAGCGGAGTCGTGTGTGTGTACGAGGTGTACGGAGAGGAGCCGTGTGTACGAGGTGTACGGAGTGGAGCCGTGTGTGCAACGTGTATGGAGCGGATTCGTGTGTGCGAGGTGTACGGAGCGGACGCTAGCTGTGTCGAATTGGAGCAGATATTGCTCCTCGCTCAGACACTGACTGGCACAGGAGACATGGAGAGGTCTTTATCAGTGGTGTATCACAGCTGCAGCGACGTGAGCAGTCAGCGGTGCAGCTGGATGACATAATTCAGCGCTGCGGGAGTGGAAGCTGCCGGCTGCTGTGAGGGAGCGCGGTGAAAGGTGTGTGTCTGTAGTGATGGAGAAGGCAATGATGGGGGTGGGGTAACCATGTGTGGCCATTATACTGTACCCAGCATTGTATGGGACCATTATACTGTGCAACGCATCCTGTGGGGCCATTATACTGTATAGACCATCACGTGAGGCCAGTATACTGTACTCAGCATCATGTGGGGCCATTATACAGTATGGAGCATCATGTGGAGCCATTATACAGTACGCAGCATCATGTGTGGCCATTATACAGTATGGAGCAGCATGTGTGGCCATTAAACAGTATGGAGCATCATGTGGAGCCATTATACAGTATGGAGCATCATGTGTGGCCATTATACAGTATGGAGCAGAATGTGTGGCTATTATACAGTATGGAGCATCATGTGTGGCCATTATACAGTATGGAGCAACATGTGGGCCCATTATACTGTATGGAGCATCACATGGGGCCAGTACACTGTACGCAGCATCATTTGGGGCCATTGTACAGTATGGAGCACTATGTGTGGCCATTATAAAGTATGGAGCATCATGTGTGGCCATTATACAGTATGGAGCGTCATGTGGGGCCATTATACAGTATGGAGCACTGTGTGGCCATTATACAGTATGGAGCACTGGGTGGACATATTTTTTTGTTTATAATTATTGTTTATGAAACATTGTGATCAGCAGTGCTAAATGGGTGTGGTTGGGGCGTGACTAATTGTGAAATGGGTGTGGTCAGAGGTGTGGCCTAAAATTCACCACGATGCGCGCGCCGCTAGCTTTGCTCCTCTTTCCCTTCCTCAAAAGTTGGCAGGTATGATATTTATATTTGTGACAGGGTCACTGGCACTGAGTTGTGAGGGGAGATATGTGTTGTCACGGATATTGCTTTCCTCCGTGATCTAGAGACCCATAAGTTTCTTTTCAGCATGCTATGTGCTGAAGGAGTTAAGCAGCCATGTTATGGGTGGGTTTTTAGGTGAAATTGTTCCACAAAATGAAGTGTTTCTTCCAAAAAATTATTGAAATTACACGTTTTGTTATATAAAGTGCCAGTGTTCAACCCCTCAGTTTCTGGGATTCAGTTACTGACAGCTGAGCCATCCAATCTGGTAAAGGGGTGAGCTGAAGCTCTCAGTACTTTGACAGCTCAGTTTTCCAGTCTGGTGCCGGGGTGTAAAGAGCAATCTGTGTGTTAATTGACAGCTCGGCTGCCCAGTCTGAGACTGGGAGGCATGGGCTGTCTCCAATTGTTCTTATCCCAGGTTATTGCCAGGCTAATTCACTGGGCTGTTACTCATAGACTTCTGCCAGATGTACATTTAGCTACTGTGTTGTTTGTCTCTATGTGCCTTGTGATCTGTTTGTAGATCTTTTGTTGCCTGACCTTAGACCCTATTCTGACAATCTGTCTGTTTAACTCCTTCTGCTCTGATCCACTATGCTCCTGATATTCTGACCTCAGAACATTATATTACTATGCCTTTGTTTCTTTCTTCTGTTTATGACGTACCTTCCTGGCTTTTGACCTCGGACTCCTGAATATCACGTCTCACAGCTTGGCAATCAGAAGTGACTCAGTCGGCAGTGGTTCACTGAAGTTCTGTGGAACAATGCAGCTCTCAGGTGACAGTTCCACAAAGGTTTTTCCGAAACTCTTAAGCATGCTCTGGTCCTTCATGATGTCCCGTTGCCGTGCGCTGGGTTATGCATGTAAGGAGGTAAAACACAAGAAGAGTCTGGGGGCGGTTACCTTCTCGGCTCTGTGCCTGGAACCATTGAGCTGTGCTGCAGGTTCCCCAAGGGGCAGACTTAGAGCCTGGGACAGGAAGGAAGCGGGCAGGGAGCGGGAAAGGCACGCGCGCAGGGGACAGAGCAGCGTGAGCAGCGGTCAAAGCAGGGTGCAGCTGCGCTCCGGGAGACAGAGAGCTCCCGGTCTGAGGACAAATAGAGGGAGACTGCCCAGAAAGACTGCATCTTGTGAGTACATGAAAGCGGACTCTGCTGTGACTAGAGAGGGGCGCTTTGAGACCCATGTAGAGACATTGGCCCGTGCAGAGACTTCGACCCCCGGGTCCCCGCGGTTTCAGTACAGAGACTGTGATTCCTGGTACAGAGACTTAACAGTGCAGAGCCCCTGATTCCTGGCAGTGCTGTAAAAGCTAAAGACTCAGAGTCTGTGCATACCACATTAACTCCTGAAACCCCAGGCAGCAGGCTCCTAGAGACTACTCTGCCCACGGACAAGAGGCACGACAAGTGCCGCTGTTTCTTGGCGCCTACATTGGAGAAGACGACCCTTCAAGCAAGTCCTCATCAGACTGATAAGTCTTTTCTCAAGAAATCTTGCTTACTTCGGTTACATTGTTTCACTCCCATATTTTTGCACTGTTTTATTGCTAGTTATTTTCCATTGCTTCCTCCCTGCGAGGAGAACCTGATTCCTGTTATTAAACCCCTCAACTGTTGGTCTGTCTGTTCCGTGGTGACATACTCAGTACCTGCATACTATTACATTTGGCGCAGTCGGCAGGATGTCACACGGTAGCGCGGACAGGGCAGACCAAGCAGCTGGGGAAGTTCCCAGGTCTAGCATTTCCCTGGGAGCCATGTTGAATAATTTGCCAAGGTTAACTGGGAACAATGTAATGCTGTGGAGTTGGATGGAGCGTATCCGGGGAATGATGCGGATGCATCCCATGACACCAGCCCTGGAGGCAGAAATTGCATTGATGGCCCTGGAGGGGGAGGCGCGGGATTCTGTCATGCATAGGTCCCGCCAGGAGAGAGATACCCTGGACAAAGTGCTGCGCATACTTGAGAAGACGCATGGGGACCCCACTGATGTAGGGGAACTTCGCATGCGACTGTTTCACCGGGTACAACGGGATGGGCAGACCGTGACCCAATTCATGAACGCCCTACGAGAGCTTCACACTGCTATCAGATGAAAGGACGGTGTAGGGGTTGGGTCAATTGATGTGGTGCTCAGAGATCAGCTGGTGACGGGACTGCATGACTCAATGATGAAACAGGCACTGCGAGAGCGCATGCGAGTAAAGCCAGACATGACTTTCTCTGAGGTTGGCGTGTGCGAGAACAAGAACAGGGAGTGATGGGGCTGGTGGGAAGGGTGCAGAGCGTGGAGGTAACCACCACCGCAGGCAATATCCCCCAGTGGGTGGAGGACCTGAGAATGGAGAATAGACATGTCCGTGAAGAAATGGCGGCCTCCAGAAGAACTCTGGCAGAAGGGCCCGGCCCTCTGGTGCGAGACAGAAAAGCTGCCCCCAGAAGGGAGGGTGAAACTACCAGGAGGAGAAGCCCTCTTACATGCTACACTTGCGGAGAATCCTGCCACATTGCTCGATGGTGTCCCCGGTGGAGCCGACCATCTCCGCGCCCTCCTTTAAACTAGGTGGCTCTGAGCTTGAGGGGCACCGCTCAGAGCGTGAAGAACAGAGGAGGAGGAGTAAAAGTCCCCACAGCCTTGTTTCCACGTGCCTTCTGGTCTGGGCAGAAATCAATGGAGGAGCAGTGCGATGCTTGATAGACACCGGCTCACAAGTGACCACCCTGCCTGAGAGATATTTCCGCCGTCACTTCACAGAGGCGCTACGGCCCGAATGGGGCCCTGTGATCAAACTTATGGCGGCCAATCACTTGTCCATCCCGGTCGCAGGGGTGGTATGGATGAACATAGAGGTCTGCGGAAAAGACCTCGGGAGAAGAGGAGTGGTACTGGTGGATGGAGAGGTAGCTAAAGACCATACCATGACCCTGGGCATGAATGTGTTAAAAGACCTCGGAAGCCTTGTTTTCAACGAGTCCCCGGAACAGTTCCTGCAATGATGGAGCGAACAAACCCGCCAGAGAAGGGTCTTTCAACAACTGATACGGACCGCCCAGGTCCTGGAAGCATACAGCGACGGAAAGGAACTCGGCAAAGTCGTCGCCCCCGCCTCAGTCAATCGAGTGTTGCCCCCTGGGCTGACGGTGCTTCCCCTGCCTGTATGAGCTGGCATCCCGCTGGAAGGGATCGAAGTCCAAATTGAGCCCAGCAGAGCCGACCAGCTGACGTCAGGAATATTGGTCGCACGGTCCCTGGCTACAGTGTGGGATAGAACTGTCCTTGTGCCCTGCATCAATTTGGGGGAGACAGATACAACTTTGCCCCCTAGAAGCGAAGTCGCTCAAATCAGGGCCTCCCAAATGAGTTGGTCCCCACTGAGGCGGTACAGCTGACAGCAAGGCCAGAAGATCCGGCTAGTGACCATCAAAGCGGAGGCAGCTCCGGACACCAGATTACTGCAAGAAGGGCACCAGATACTGGAACGCATGAGGGCGGAGCTCTCAGAACTTACTCCGCAGCAGGTACCTCAGGTGGAAGCCGTATTGGGGAAATTTCAGGATGCGTTCGCCAAAGATGAAGATAACTTTGGAAGTACCACGGCCATCACCCACGAGATACCCACCGGGGATGCGGCACCAATCCGGGAACGGTACCGCCAAATACCCCCACTGATGTACCAGGAGGTGAAGGGAATGCTGTCACACATGCTGAAGAAAAGAGTTACACGCGAGAGTCAGAGCCCGTGGGCTGCCCCTATAGTCTTGGTGAGAAAGAAAGATGGGTCCCTGCGGTTCTGTGTGGACTATCACTGGCTCAACGCTTGCACAGTGCGGGACTCACACCCACTGCCCAGGATAGAGGAGTCCCTGACGGCACTAGGGAATGCCAGATATTTCTCCACGTTAGACTTGGCCAGTGGCTACTGGCAGGTGCCCATGTCTGAGCAAGACTGAGCCAAGACGGCTTTCATCCTTCCGATGGGACTGTATGAGTTCGACCGGATGCCTTTCGGCCTAGCAAACGCCCCAGGAACATTTCAGCAACTCATGGAGAGATGTGTGGGAAACCTGAACTTTGAAGCCACTTTGATCTACTTGGATGATATCATCGTCTTTGCCCCCACCTTTGAGGAGCATCTGCAGAGACTAGAGCAAGTTCTGAGTCGACTACAGAAGTATGGCTTGAAAGTGAAACCCCAGAAATGTCACCTCTTCCATACCGAGATTGAATACTTGGGACACGTTGTCTCCGCTGAGGGGGTGAGGCCTTCCCAGGAGAAGATCGCTGCGGTACAAGAGTGACCAACTACAAAAACTGTGATAGATGTGCGTGCGTTCCTGGGACTCACAGGATACTTCAGACGCTTTGTAAAAGACTTTACCCGCCTTGCTAATCCGCTCCAGGAGTTGTTGAGGGGAGTGTCCTCTTGTGCCAAAAACAGGAACATACAGTGGGGGAAGCATCATGAGGAGGCATTCTTGGCTTTGAAGAAGGCTTTGATGGAGGGCCCCCATGCTGGCCTATGCTGACTTCACACAACCGTTCATCTTGCACACTGATGGGAGCCTGCAGGGCCTCGGGGCCGTACTATCGCAGATTCTGGATGGTAAAGAGCGCATCATCACATACGCCAGTCGGTCTTTGCATGACTCGGAAAGGAATCCAGAAAACTACAGTTCATTTAAGCTGGAGTTGTTGGCGCTGGTGTGGGCAATGACTGAGAAGTTCGCGGAGTATCTGGCCGGCTCAGAAGTTTATGTACGCACCGATAATAATCCATTGGCCCATCTCGAGAATGCCAAGTTAGGTGCCCTAGAACAATGTTGGGTAGCCCGAATGGCCAAGTTCCGATACAGAATTTCGTATAAAAGAGGAGCTGAGAATGTTCATGCGGATGCCCTCTCCCGAGTAAATTATCGCAAACCAGCACCCAGCCAGGATGAAGAACTGGAAGATGTGGAGGTTCCAGGTTTTGGAGAGACTGCCAGAACAGTGGCAGCGGCGTGGGAAATTGAACAGGAAGAGGCCTGTGTGAATTTGCTGGAGCAGCCCCGCGATGAGTGGGTCCGAGTGCAGCAGGAGGATCCGGAGCTAGCTCAGTTGAGAAGGTGGGTCGTGTCTGAACAAATGCCCAATCGGCACGAGAGGAGGTCTATGTCACCTGAAGTACTGAAGATGCTACGCCAGTGGGAGAGGCTCCAGTTGCGGGATGGTATCCTGTACCAGAAGGTATTCCTGCAAACAGAACTCAGTCTTGTATGGCAGACGGTGATTCCCTCGTCCTTGATAGACCAGGTGGCTAAGGAAGCACATGAGAAAGGAGCACACTTTGGGCCAGAAAAAACTTTCCAGTGGTTACAGCGCCTATTTTATCACCCCCACTTAAGGAACATTGTGGAGAAAGTATGTCAGCAATGCAGAAGTTGTGAGCTGGTCAAACCACCAGAACAACGAGCTCCCACAGAGACGGAGAGGTCTTCTGGCCCCATGGCCAGGAAGGGACTGGCAGAGCTGGTGCTGGAACCCGAGGAGGACTACCCATGGATGGGGGTGTACTCCTGGGTTCAAGAACACCGTTGTCGGCTGCGGACAATTCAACGTCTAGTGCAGAACCGGCTGCAAGAATTGGAGCATCCCCAGGTAGCTCCTCAAAAGGGGACAGCCCTGCGGCCTGGAGACTGAGTTTTAGTGAGGGAAAAGTGCCCACACAACAAACTAGAGTACCGGTGGGAGAAAAGGCTGTACCGAGTGAAGCGGCGGCTCGGCAATGGGGGTCCCGTTTATGAGGTCCAGCCTGAAACGGTAGAGGGGACTCCCACCTGCACACTGCACAGGAATATGTTGCGTCCATGTTTGTCTTCAGATCCTGAATCAGTCCAATTGGCTCCAGCGCCCACACCGGCTACGCCAGTGATCAATGTAGATGTGGAAGACGAGGAAGACTCCCAATCTCTCCCAGAGAACCCAGGAACAGGGCTGGTGCCTGAAACTACCAACGTATCGGAGGAAGCATCGACTCCTCCCACAGCAGTTGACACCACCGCCCCTGCTTGTTTGAGACGCTCTGAACGTTCAACGGCTGGTGTACCCCCTGTTCACTACCATCAGGACGAGTTCATCTGGCATCAGATTGTGCAAGGACTGGAAGATTGCCAACAGGAACTCCTGAAGATCTCGCCCGCGGAATGGCGAGCAGAAAGAGGGGGGAATGTAAGGAGGTAAAACACAAGAAGAGTCTGGGGGCGGTTACCTTCTCGGCTCTTTGCCTGGAACCATTGAGCTGTGCTGCAGGTTCCTGAAAAGGGCAGACTTAGAGACTGGGACAGGAAGGAAGTGGGCAGGGAGCAGGAAAGGCACGCACGCAGGGGACAGAGCAGCTTGAGCAGCGGTCAGAGCAGGGTGCAGCTGCGCTCCGGGAGACAGAGAGCTCCTGGTCTGAGGACAAATAGAGGGAGACTGCCCAGAAAGACTGCATCTTGTGAGTACATGAAAGCGGACTCTGCTGTGACTGGAGAGGGGCGCTTTGAGACCCATGTAGAGACATTGGCCCGTGCAGAGACTTTGACTCCCTGGTCCCCGCGGTATCAGTACAGAGACTGTGATTCCTGTTACAGAGACTTAACAGTTCCGAGTCCCTGATTCCTGGTACAGAGACTTAACAGTGCAGAGCCCCTGATTCCTGGCTGTGCTGTAAATGCTTAAGACTCAGAGCCTGTGAATACCACATTAACTCCCGAAACCCCAGGCACCTAGAGACTACTCAGCCCACGGACAATAGAGGGATGAAAAGTGCCGCTGTTTCTCGGCACCTACATTGTAGAAGACGACCCTTCAAGCAAGTCCTCATCAGACTGATAAGTGTTCTGTTATCAAGAAATCTTGCTTACTTTGGTTACATTGTTTCACTCACATATTTTTGCACTGTTTTATTGCTAGTTATTTTCCATTGCTTCCTCCCTGCGAGGAGAACCTGATTCCTGTTATTAAACCCCTCAACTGTTGGTCTGTCTGTTCCGTGGTGACATACTCAGTACCCTGCATACTATTACATGCACGCCGTTCTTTCTGTGTTCATTGTGATTGATCTAGGCTGCTGTACACACATACATACAGCAGCCCTGCCCTGCCCTAGGTTCTGTTTTATTGTGCACCTGTGTCTGGGCCTGTCTCACCCTTCATCTGTGGTGCTGGTTAGGTTGAACCTAAAACATCTATGTCCGGACCTGGTCAACCTTTATTTGCGCTTGCCCTTTCTGGTGCCATGGGAGTGATTCAGAAATGCTTCAAGTACAATTTGCATTTAATGTGGTTTTGCTTTTAAAACATTTAGGAGGCCGTAATGGCACAGCGAATATAAAAAACGTAGAGTAGGACTGCCCCATTTGAGAATGTCTTGGCGTGGCAGGGTGACTCAAAGAATTGATCAATTGTTTGCTAAATGTCTCATTTAGAAATACAGTTAGAAATTAATATGTGCATATGCACTTTATGTATTGCGTTCTGACCATAAGCAGCGCTGGCTTCTCCCCTTTTTTATATTTTAAAAATGGTGCTGATTTAAAGTAGACATGAGCTGAATGTTATTTAATGACTATTTTATGTGGTATGACTGTCTGTATAATTATTCAAAGTTTGAAAATTTTTATTTTTTAGAATTTTTTGACAAATTTCTAATATTTTTATAAATAAGCACAGAAAATATTTACATAAATTTACCATTAACATAAAGTACAATGTGTCACGAAAAAATAATCTCCAAATCAATGACATCTGTTGAATTGTTCTAGGGTTTTTACCACATAAAGTGACACTGGTCAGATGTGAAAAATTTGGCCTGGTCACTAAGGGGTTAAGATGGACTGTGGAAATGTGCAGGCCATAATTGATAGGGTAAACCTCATGATCCTAAAGCTTTGCGGCTTTTTCTGGGATTCGCTAACTATTTTAGAAATTTTATCAAGGATTTTTCTCAGATTGCTACAACTTTTACTGACCTTACACATAAAGGGACGAATCTCAAGGGTGCTATCAGGGCTTTCAAAAAATTAACTCTGTCCTCCTTCTCCTGGACCTGTCTTCTGCCTTTGACACTATGGATCACTCCCTCCTGCTACAGATTCTTTCATCTCTTGACATCACAGACTTGGTCCTATCCTGGATCTCGTCATATCTAACAGACCGAACATTCAGTGTCTCTCTCTCCCACACCACCTCCTCACCTCGGCCATTGTCTGTCGGTGTTCCTCAAGGCTCATATCTAGGACCCCTACTCTTCTTCATCTACACCTTCGGCCTGGGACAGCTCATAGAATCCCACAGTTTGCAGTATCATCTCTACGCCGATGACACGCAGATCTACCTATCCATGCCTGTCCTCACCTCTTTACTCACCAAAATCCCACACTGTCTGTCTGCTATCTCAGCCTTCTTTTCTGCTCGCTTTCTAAAACTGAACATGGACAAAATAGAATTAATCATCTTTACCTCATCTCAGTCTACTCCTCCACCAGACCTATCCATAAATGTCAATGGCTGCTCACTTTCCCCTGTCCAGCATGCTCAGGGCCTCGGGGTGATCCTCGACTCTGCCCTCTCTTTCAAGCCACATATCCAAGCCCTTGCCTCCTCCTGTCGTCTCAAGCTCAAAAATATTTCCCGGATCCGCGCATTCCTTGAACACGAAACCACAAAAACACTAGTGCACGCCCTTATCATCTCCCGCCTTGACTACTGCAACCTCTAACTCTCTGGCCTCCCCTCTAGCACTCTGGCACCACTCCAATCGAACCTACACTCTGCTGCCTGACTAATCTATTTGTCTCCCTGCTATTCCCCAGCCTCTCCCCTATGCCAAGCCCTTCACTGGCTTTCTATCATCCAGAGACTCCAGTTCAAAACCCTTACTATGACGTACAATGCCATCCACAACTAGTCTCCTCTATACATCTGTGACATGGTCTCCCAGTACTTACCTGCACGCAACCTTCGATCCTCACAAGTTCTCCTTCTCTACTCCCCTCTTATCTCTTCTTCCCACAACCGCATCCAAGACATCTCCCGTGCTTCCCCCATACTCTGGAACTCTCTACCCCAATACATCAGACTCTCACCTACCATAGAAACCTTCAAAAAGAACCTGAAGACTCACCTCTTCCGACAAGCCTACAGCCTGCAGTCATCCTCAACCTACTGAACCACCGCACAACCAGCTCTGCCATCTCCTAATGTATCCTCACCCATCCCCTGCAGACTGTGAGCCCTCGCAGGCAGGGTCCTCCCTCCTGTACCTGTTAGTGCCTTGTTTTTTGCTCATATTTATTACATTTGTCTATATTTGCCCCCTTTTTCACATGTAAAGCATCGTGGAATAAATGGCGCTATAAGAAAATATAAAAAAATAATTAAAAGAGTGTTTCATTTCTGCTCCCATTCTGATCCAACTTGATCTCAAAGAACCATTCATTGTGGAGGTGTATGCCTTCGAGGTTGGAAAAAGGGCAGTTTTATTGCAGTGGCCCAACACTCTGACTAATCTGCGTCCATGTGAATTTTTTCTAAAAAAAATTTGTCTGTGGAAAGAAATTATGATGTTGGGAATCATGAGTTACTTGCAATCAAATTGGCCTTTGAGGAATGGAGGCATTTTTTGGAGGGCATTTTTGGAGGGGGTGGTCCAGTTAATGTGGTCACTGATCACAAAAATCTAGCTTACATTGAGTCAGCTAAAAGGTTTACTCCTAGACAGGCTAGATGGTCCTTGTTTTTCTCCAGGTTTAATTTTTCTATTACGTTCAGGCCAGAGCCTAAGAATGTGAAAGCTCATAGAATCAAAGAATGTACCTAAGATTGCGGGCGTTAAGAATTTCAAGATTCCGTCCTGAGTGGTTATCCTGGGGTTACAGCTACATGGAAAGCCATTGCTAGACTTTTTTGATGGACATCCATGTATAATGATATTATAGATTTTGTAGCTGTTTATGAAGTCTGCACACACACTAAAGTCAGTCATAGCAAGCCGGCCAGGGAGTTAGCTTCATTGCTAATTCCAGAAAGACTATGGACTCATTTGTCCATTGATTTCATCATAGATTTGCCTGTCTGGTGAGAAAATTGCTATCTGTCTGGATGGTAGCTGACCAGTTCAGCAAACAAGAGAAACTCTCCAGGTTGTTTATTTATCATATTGTAAGATTGCATGTGATCTCTCTTAACATTATATCTGATAGGGGAGTAAAATTTGTCTCTAAACTCTGGAGAGCTTTTTGTAGTAAATTCGGCAATGACTTGCCATTTCCATCTGCTTACCACCCTGAATCCAACAGTCATACTAAAAGGACAAATCAATCTTTGGAACAAACTTTAAGGTGCTTTGTGGCAGTTTGGCAGGACGACTGGTCTTCAATTTACTTCATTTTTACTTTTGCTTTTAACAGTCGAGTAAATCAGTCTACTAGAACCACACTGTTTTTCTGTAATTATGGTTTTCATCCCCATTTTAGTGAATTTTCTAGTATTAGTTGTGAATGTTCTGGGGTGTGGGTCTCTGTGCAGCTACTTGGGGATGTCTGGAGGGAGGTTCAAAAGAATATTGTAACTACTAATATTAATCAGTTTTTAACTAATTTAAATAAAAATCAATATTTTTTAAAATTCACTTCCACCACCAGTTCCACGGAAATTCATTTTTTAGATTTAAAATTTTTTATTGAAGATTTGAAAATTCACACTTGCACTTTCAGTAAACCAAAGGACAGTAACAGCTACATTCCCCTAGATAGCTGTCATCTCCCTAGCTGGCTGCTAAATATTCCCAAAAGCCAGTTCACTAGGATTTACCGAAATTGTACGAGGGCTGAGGATTTTGAGAGTGAATCCAATATATTGATAGAAAAATTTCTGGAGAAAGGGTATGAAAGAACGGTGTTGGAAAAAGCAAAAGAAGCAGTTAAAAGCAAACCCAGACAGGAACTTATTAATCCAGCCCCTAGATCTAAAGTTACTCTTGAATCTATTCCGATTATAACTAAATATAGTACAAATTCATACATTTTACGCAAGATAGTAAATAGACACTGGCACTTCTTAAAAAAGGATAAAATACTGGGAGATATTATCAGCAACCAGCCACGTTTTATATACAAAAAATGTCAAAATCTGGGAAATTTGATTGCCCCCACGGTTCAGAAAAAAACTTCTCTGGTACAATCCTCTTTATCACAAACTAAATTAAGAGGCTTCTTCCCTTGCCACAAATGTATTGTTTGTAAACAGACTAAAGTACAAGAATGTCTGTACATTAAAAAGGGAGATGGGAAGATTCAAATTAAAGATTGTATCACTTGCTCCACAACAGGGGTGATTTATACTATAGAATGTCCTTGTGGGAAAACAAACGTGGGAAGGACAAAACGTCGCCTAAAAACAAGGATTAATGAACATATTTGTAATATTAAGAAGAAATTTTTGGGCCACCCAATCTCACAACATTTTATAGAACACCATGGTGGGAGAATACATGATATGAAAATATCAGGGATCGCGGTGGTACGTCATCATTGGAGAGGGGGTGATTTCATTAAAGCTATGTCACGAGTAGAGACTGAATGGATTTTCTTGCTGGATGCCGTTGCACCAAAGGGATTAAATATGGGCACGGAACTTTTTGGTTTTCGATAGACGATTGACTCAGACAGCAGCTATATAAGGATGGATGTTACTAGGCTGGGATCAACCCTGAGGAAGGAGACAGGAGTCTCCGAAACGCGTTGGTTTTTGATCCCATCCGCACTCCGTACTTCACCTTCTGAGAACTACGGTCACGTGACCAAGCGCGTCAGCAGGTCCTGCACACTTGCACATCGCTCGCACTTACCGCTGGGACACCTCGCGGCACTGACTCTGCCGGACCCCGCTTCTCATAGGAGGTTAGTTAGTGGTGGCTTGCTGCCGGCCGGGGCAGCCACCTGTTTCTACTATACTCTCTGCCGGATATCAGACCGAAAGCAGAAACGCTGCGGACTCCCATCTACCTACGGAGGTAGGAAGACTCTCATATTTATTCTTTTATTTATTAGAGGTCAAGTTTGCTGTTTATTTTTATTGTCCCACCTCACCACCGTATGGTTGGACACTGTAACAATAGGTCACTTTCCAGTGAAGGAGGCTTATAGTCTTTCTATGATTGTGCTTTTCTCTGCGCTTACCTGTATACACTTGGTGGTATACTATCTAATATATAATTGCCTAGAATACTACTTCCTGCAATTTGTGCCAACTTCCGTGGCTTTGTCCGGAGCTAATGTCCGGAGATAATGTCCGGAGCTAATGTCCGGAGATAATGTCCGGAGATAATGTCTGGAGCTAATGTCCGGAGATAAGTGACGTCACCAGTGTCCTACACCCAGGCAGAGCACAGGGGCCCCAGGCAGCATATGGGGCCCCAGGCAGAGCACAGTGGCCCCAGGCAGAGCACAGGGGCCCGAGGCAGCATATGGGGCCCCAGGCAGAGCACAGTGGTCCCAGGCAGAGCACAGGGGCCCCAGGCAGCCTATGGGGCCCCAGGCAGAGCACAGTGGCCCCAGGCAGAGCACAGGGGCCCCAGGCAGCATATGGGGCCCCAGGCAGAGCACAGGGGCCCCAGGCAGCATATGGGGCCCCAGGCAGAGCACAGTGGCCCCAGGCAGAGCACAGGGGCCCCAGGCAGAACATGGGGCCCCAGGCAGAGCACAGGGGCCCCAGGCAGAGCACAGGGGCCCCAGGCAGCATATGGGGCCCCAGGCAGAGCACAGGGGCCCCAGGCAGAGCACAGGGGCCCCAGGCAGAGCACAGGGGCCCCAGGCAGCATATGGGGCCCCAGGCAGAGCACAGGGGCCCCAGGCAGCATATGGGGCCCCAGGCAGAGCACAGTGGCCCCAGGCAGAGCACAGGGGCCCCAGGCAGAACATGGGGCCCCAGGCAGAGCACAGGGGCCCCAGGCAGAGCACAGGGGCCCCAGGCAGCATATGGGGCCCCAGGCAGAGCACAGGGGCCCCAGGCAGCATATGGGGCCCCAGGCAGAGCACAGTGGCCCCAGGCAGCATATGGGGCCCAAGGCAGAGCACAGTGGCCCCAGGCAGAGCACAGGGGCCCCAGGCAGCATATGGGGCCCCAGGCAGAGCACAGTGGTCCCAGGCAGAGCACAGGGGCCCCAGGCAGCTTATGGGGCCCCAGGCAGAGCACAGTGGCCCCAGGCAGAACATGGGGCCCCAGGCAGAGCACAGTGGCCCCAGGCAGAGCACAGGGGCCCCAGGCAGCCTATGGGGCTCCAGGCAGAGCACAGTTGTCCCAGGTAGAGCACAGGGGCCCCAGGCAGCCTATGGGCCCCAGGCAGAGCACAGGGGCCCCAGGCAGAGCACAGGGGCCCCAGGCAGCCTATGGGGCTCCAGGCAGAGCACAGTGGTCCCAGGTAGAGCACAGGGGCCCCAGGCAGCCTATGGGGCCCCAGGCAGAGCACAGGGGCCCCAGGCAGCATATGGGGCCCCAGGCAGAGCACAGGGGCCCCAGGCAGCATATGGGGCCCCAGGCAGAGCACAGTGGCCCCAGGCAGAGCACAGGGGCCCCAGGCAGAACATGGGGCCCCAGGCAGAGCACAGGGGCCCCAGGCAGAGCACAGGGGCCCCAGGCAGCATATGGGGCCCCAGGCAGAGCACAGCGATATTTTGGACCACTGTGCGGTGTTTCAGACCCCCTGTGTGATGTCTGGGGCCCTGTTCTTAAGTATATTAAAGATTAAAGTAACGTATATTAAAGTATATTATAGATCAAATTTGACACGTTTATGAGCACCATTGAGTGATATACTCAAGAATGACATAATTTTTCAACATTTTATGGTTTCAAACTGTAAACACTCAGAGTTTTTTTTACTTCAACCAGAAAACCTTAACGGTTCATAAAAAACTTGACTGTTCAGGATATGATAAAAGTCATAGTATTCTGAATCTTTAACTTATAAAGATACCTTTACATGGGGTGATTATTGGTTCCAGAGAGGCTTTCGGCCGATAATCGTACACATGGCTGGTGACAGGACAATACAATATAAACGTTCAAAGGTAAACACTGATAACATTAAAATCTAATATATAATTGCCTAGAATACTACTTCCGGCAATTTGTGCCAACTTCCGTGGCTTTGTCCGGAGATAATGTCCGGAGATAAGTGACATCACCAGCGTCCTACACCCGCTCAGGGTGGACAAAGATATATGCCTTCGTGGTGCGCGGCACTTTTCTGATTGGTTGCCGCCTGCCGCGAGCGACCAATCAGAAATGTGCCGTACTGTCAAGAATTGTCAAGAGCTGGTGAGTGCAGCCATTTTTTGTTCTTTCTTACAATTATTTATTAATTGTATTATTCTTACATTTGAATAAATAAAGTATATATGGATTCTAGACTCCCGATTCTTTAGAATCGGGCTGCCATCTAGTTACTGATATTTGTATTATTCCACAAACCGTTAGTGGAGGTTTGTTTGGTAGTGCTGCAGGAAATCTATACTAGCACACATACTCTGCGCCACCTTTTTGGATTTTTTAACTACTAATATTTGCCAAAAACGGAAGGCTGATAAAAGATGTTCAGTGGGTCCTTTTTTTAAGATTGGAGATAAGGTTTGATTGTCATCTAGGGACATTAAACTTAAAGTGCCGTCGGCGAAGTTGCGCCCAAAGTTTATTGGTCCATATGAGATCCTAGAGATGGTAAATCCATTGGTATTTAGATTAAAGCTGTCTCCATCCTGTGGCATCCCTAACGTGTTCTATAAATCCATATTAAAGTTTGTTCCTTTGGCATTGTCTCCCTCATTCCAGCCTCCTCTGGTTTTGGTCGATGGTGGCTTAGAGCATGAGGTTCAGATGGTTGTGGATTCTGGTAGGGTCCAAAGTTCCCTCCAATACTAAAGAGAAGACACTGGCGCACTACAATTCAACAAGTCCAAATACAAGGGGTGCAGAGGAGTGGTAATGCAACATGAAAAACAAAAAGAAGAAAAAAAGAGACCACTCCAAACAATACCGCACACCACTAATGATATAAACATGAAAAGGCAAACTTTTATTGATGCAACAGTTTAAAAACATCTAAAAAAAAATCCCCACCAAAACCCAGAAGATCCCGCCAAATGCAACAGAGGTCATAACATGCACGTCAATAATAAACATACAGTTATATAAAAAAGTTTGGGCACCCCTATTAATCTTAAGCTTAATGTTTTATAAAAATTGTTTTTTTTGCAACAGCTATTTCAGTTTCATATATCTAATAACTGTTGGACATAGTAATGTTTCTGCCTTGAAATGAGGCTTATTATACTAACAACCAGACGGGCATATATAAGAAATAGTAAATGCCCGTCTGGTTAATAGAAAACATATAACAACAACCAATGCCATAAAGTGAACTATTGTACCTGTGTATCAGAAAAAACGTCAGGGTACATAAAAAAAGCAGAGGCGATGGCAAAAATGAGTATAAGTATAGACAAAACAACCACACTACAACGGCAACATCCGTGGACCTATGCCCAATGATATACAGAGGAGCGTAGTGTCATAGTTTTTGAGCACAGGCAGAGCCTAAGTAGGGCATAGATGGAAACCTGAGTCCAACAAGTGTGGAGCCCAAACCAGAGACAGGCGGCCACCAGGGAGGAGAGGGGAGGCAACCCTATGCGTGTCGCCATTACCAGGACGGCTTCATCAGGTGAAGGTAATGAGGGAGTAATCAATAAAGGTATAAATACCTTGCAGTATGGTCAGATCAGCGCGCGGGGTGCATGAGAGGCCGGAACCAGAAGTGACACATGAAGGGCAAAAGAGAACAGGCAGGCGTCCCTGCCAGTAGTGCATAATGCGCACGCGCCAGAAATGTTCAGGGCGGCGCATGATGAACATGGGAGGAAAAAAGGAAAGGAGGGCCAAACAGGAATGACAGAGTAATAAGAACATAAAACAAGGCAAAATACAGATGAGATGGATAATTAAGGACAAATAACATGTATAGAACAGGACATCCGACGTACATATAAAGACACACATATAGACAAAAATAATAAAGAATAATGAACCGTAAATAAATGATGAAATAAATGAAAAAAAAAATGGAAAGGGAACAGTATATAACAAAAAAAGTAAAGATAATAATTGTAATTAATTTTTGTGTTGTTTATTGATATCTTTTTAATGCACTTGCATAAAGACAGACCTGTAATAGGAAAACCAATTAAAGAGGAACCATGTACAGCAGCATATCCTTTTAAAGTCACACACTATATTTATTAAGAGTGTGAGACAGATAAAAGACAAGACAATTATGCACTTGTATGATGCATAACTAAGAAAAGGGGATCAAAAAGTGCAGGAGAAATGCCAGATGGAAACTTGGCCCACAAAAGGGGATGGCGAGGACCCATGTGATCAGGCTCCCCGAGGTGAATAGACGGGACCCCAAAGGGTATTTGTAGCAATAGCTCTGATCAGTCGGCTTAGATGACCACGAACAAAAAAGCGGAGCATAAAAAGGGGGGGGGGGGGCAGCAGGCATATGAGATATGTAAGGCCCCAAGGTACAGGACAGACATGAAGTAATATTGAGGATGCCTTAATGGTTTTAACACATGGACCACCCAAAAATTTAACTGAGTTGGCCAGTGATACAAAAGCCCCATAGCATGTACGTATATATACGTACGTACGTATATACGTATACGTATACGTATATACGTACGTATATAGCTATATTCAGAGGTCACGATTTCTCAAAAGTGTCCATATATTTATTCATTTCTCAATGTCTTCACGCCATTTGAGGGCCAAAGATAGATCAGAGTGAGTCTTAAGAACAACCTGAAAGGAACACATAAGAGGTGTTATCAACCAATAATTTAACCAAGAAAACCCATGAAAAGAAGATCTTCATTTATGCCACATGGAGCTGTGGAGTGCAACAAATAAATCCATCGGGCTTCTGTTTGTAAAAGCTTGTTCTCCAATGATCCACCTCTACCCGAACCCTTCACCTGTTCAAGGCCCACTATCCTGGTGTCTGAACATCTACCCGCGTGTTGTGATAGATAGTGGGATGCCACCGTGGTAAGATCTTTTACCCTCCAAGAGTCAGCCAGTGCAGTGTTAATAGTGGATAAATGTTTTTGAATGCGTCGGCGTAACTCCTGGGATGTCTGTCCCACATATACAAGTGGACAAGGACAGATGATTGCGTAAACTACATTTGTGGACTTACAATTAATGTAGGTCTTCAGACCATATTCATTCTGGTCAGTGGGATTGCAAAATTTACCCCTAACGGGATGCATGTACTGACAAACGTTACAATCACCGCAGGGAAAAGAACCTTTAAGTGAAATATCACGGTTCAATCTTGTGGTAGGCCTGGTATAGTGGCTTCTGGTAAGGATGTCTCTCAAATTGGGTGCTCTCCTGGCAGTCATAAGCGGTCACTCACTAACAATCCGTGATGTTACTGCATCTGTGGTAAGAATCCCCCAATGCTTTTGTAAGACATGTCTTACCTGGGACCAGTGGGTATTGTATCCCGTGATGAAGCAGACAGTTTTGTCAGGAAGTTTCTTTGTGGGCTCCAAAAGAGAAGCGATTGAAGCCTAGCCTGCTGGTATGCTTGTGAGATGCACTTATTTGGATAAGCTCTCCTCTTAAATCTCAAGGTCAGAACCTGAGCTTCTTTGCGGAAATCTCCGTCCAGCGTGCAATTTCTCCTGGTCCGCAAAAATTGACTGACAGGAATACCCCTCTTCGTGTGCGGTGTATGGAAACTGCGGTATTCTAATAAATTGTTTGTAGCAGTGGGCTTGCAGTATAGGCAGGTAGAAAGCACACCATCCTGGCACACAACGTTGAGATCCAGAAAGCACACTGAGGAAGAAGAACACGAAGAGGTCAGGAAGATGTTAAGTGAGTTGTCATTAAGAGAGTTAATAAAGGTCCCAACTTCATCCCGAGATCCCGACCAAATGAAAAAGACATCGTCAATATACCTGAGCCAACATCATACCTTGGATTTGTACCACACAGAATTGTAGACCATGGTGGACTCCCACCACCCGAAAAAAGGTTCGCCAGAGCCGGGGCATAGCGGGCCCCCATGTCCACGCCAGAGACTTGAAGGAAAAAAGTCCTATCAAATAAAAAGAAGTTGTGTTTAAGAATGAAGTCAAGGAGGTCCACAATAAAGGAATTGTGCATCCTGTCTGAATTCTGTTGTAGATCTAAAAAGAACAATATCGCTTGTAGGCCATGGTCATGATTAATGTTCGATTAAAGTGGCTCAACGTCACATGTCACCATGATGTCACCTGGAGAGAGAGTGATCCCCTGCAGAGATGTAATGAAATGCGATGAATCTCTAGTATATGAAGGAAGTTCTAGTATCGATATATGTGCAAGCTTTTTCACAAAGACTCCCTATGCTGGAAACAATAGGACGTCCAGGTGGTCTGTGGACATCCTTGTGTATTTTGGGTAACATATAAAAAGTTGAAACAACAGGATGTTTAACCCAAATGAAATCACTTTCTCCCTTGTTGATAACGCCCAGATCAAAAGCTTTATCAATAAGCGTTCTCAATTTAGTTGCATATACACCAGTGGGGTCCGATGGAAGTCTACGGTAAAACCTAGAGTTGTCCAGTTGTCTATGTGCTTCTTCCAAATAGAGATCGTGGGGCCAGAGAACAATATTACCCCCCTTGTCTGCTTCACGTATGATAAACTCACTGTTTGTTTTCAAGTGAGATAGCGCATGTTTCTCCAGCGATGTCAAATTAGCTGCAATCGGAATCTTGGTAGGCAATGCCTCAATATCCCTCTTGGTCATATCAAAAAAGATTTTTACCGCTGTGACAACGGAGAAGGGTGGTGAAACACGAGATTTGTTTCTGTGTGGGAATTTGGATATACCTGAGGCTTCATCACCTTCACGTAGCAGGTCCATGAGATTTCTCCTTCATACGTACATGCTATAGGGTTTTTGTATCACTGGCCAACTCAGTTAAATTTTTGGGTGGTCCATGTGTTAAAACCGTTAAGGCATCCTCAAGATTACTTCATGTCTGTCCTGTACCTTGGGGCCTTAAATATTTCACATGCCTGTTGCCCCCCCTTTTTTATGCCCCGCTTTTTTGTGCGTGGTCATCTAAGCCGACTGATCAGGGCTTTTGCTACAAATACCCTTTGGGGTCCCGTCTATTCACCTCGGGGAGCCTGATAACTTGGGTCCTCGCCTTCCCCTTTTGTGGGCCAAGTTTCCATCTGGCATTTCTCCTGCACTTTTTGATCCCCTTTTCTTAGTTATGCATCATACAAATGCGTAATTGTCTTGTCTTTTATCTGTCTCACACTCTTAATAAATATAGTGTGTGATTTTAAAAGGATATTCTGCTGTACATGGTTCCTCTTTAATTGGTTTTCCTCCTACAGGTCTGTCTTTATGCAAGTACATTAAAAAGATATCAATAAACAACACCAAAAATAATTACAATTATTATCTTTACAGTTTTTTGTTATATACTGTTCCCTTTCCATTTTTGTTTTCATTTATTTCATCATTTATTTACGGTTCATTATTCTTTATTATTTTTGTCTATGTGTGTCTTTATATGTACGTCGGATGTCCTGTTCTATACATGTTATTTGTCCTTAATTATCCATCTCATCTGTATTTTGCCTTGTTTTATGTTCTTATTACTCTGTCATTCCTGTTTGGCCCTCCTTTCCTTTTTTCCTCCCATGTTCATCATGCGCCGCGCTGAACATTTCTGGCGCGTGCGCATTATGTACTACTGACAGGGATGCCTGCCTGTTCTCTTTTGCCCTTCATGTGTCACTTCTGGTTCCGGGCTCTCATGCACCCCGTGCGCTGATCTGACCATACCACAAGGTATTTAAACCGTTATTAATTGCTCCCTCATTACCTTCCCCTGATGAAGCCGTCCTGGTAACGGTGACACGCGTAGGGTTCGTCCCCACGCTGATCCTTGCCTCCTCTCTCCTCCCTGGTGGCCGCCTGTCTCTGGTTTGGGCTCCACACTTGTTGGACTCAGGTTTCCATCTATGCCCTACTTAGGCTCTGCCTGTGCTCAAAAACTATGACACTACGCTCCTCTGCATATCATTGGGCTTAGGTCCACGGATGTTGCCGTTGTAGTGTGGCTGTTTTGTCTATACTTATACTCATTTGTGCCATCGACTCTGCTTTTTTTATGTACCCTGACGTTTTTTCTGATACACAGGTACAATAGTTCACTTTATGGCATTGGTTGTTGTGGTATGTTTTCTATTAACCAGACGGGCATTTACTATTTCTTATATATACTTGTGTCATTTTTCTTACCCCTGGGGTAGGGACTAGCCATTCAGGTTATTAGATAAAGAGGTCATGTGATATATTTGTATCTTGCACTATACTCTATTACAAAATTATATGTTTTTTATTGACGTGCATGTTATGACCTCTGTTACATTTGACGTGATCTTCTGGGTTTTGGTGGGGATTTTTTTTTAGATGTTTTTAAACTGTTGCATCAATAAAAGTTTGCCTTTTCATGTTTATATCATTAGTGGTGTGTGGTACTGTTTGGAGTGGTCTCTTTTTTTCTTCTTTTTGTTTTTCAAAGTTCCCTCCAACACCTCATCCACTGAAGGGGATATGGACCAGAGGAGAGATCAAGATGTGCCCCCTAGAAGACAGGGTACTGTCACAGTTCCACAACTCAGTGTGTCTGGGATGCAGTTACTGAGAGCTCAGCCATCTAATTTGGAACAGCTAATGCTGACAGTACCTTGATTGACAGCTCAGTTTTACATTCTGGTGCGTGGGTGTGCTGAGCTGTCAGTGTGTTGATTGACAGCTCCGCTGTCCAATCTGAGACTGGGAGGTGTTGGCTGTCTCCAAGTGTTCATTATCCCAGGTGATTGCCATGCTACTTAACTGGGCTGTTATTCCCAGACCTCTTCCAGATGTACATTCAGCTACTGTGTGTTTTTTCTTTCTCTGCTTTGCATTCTGTTTGTAGATCTTCCGTTGTCTGACCTTAGACCTCATTCTGACCATCTGTCTGTTAACACTTCTGCTCTGATCCGCTGTCCTCCTGGTATTGTGACCTCGGAATCTTACCCGACTACGCCTTTGCCTCTTGTTTCTGTTCATGATGTACTTGGCTTTTGACCCATGACTATCCCATCTCATGGCTTGGCAGTTAGAAGTGGCTCAGCATCACAACATGTTTATTTCCTTTGTGTGTATTGGAACTACAGGAAAAAGTAGGAGAAAAGTAGGAGAAAAAAGGCAAATTGGACATCATTTCACACAAAACCACCAAATGGGCTGGACAAAATTCTTGCCAGTCTCAACTTAATATTTGGTTGCACACCCTCTGGAATACATAGCTACAATCGCTTCTTATAACCATCAACAAGCTCCTTACAATTCTCAACTGGAATTATGGATCACTCTTCTTTTGCAAACTGCTCCAGGTCTCTTATATTTGGAGGGTGCCTGCTCCCAACAGCAATATTAGGATGTCCCCATTGTGATTTAGATATCTCAATGGGATTTAGATCCAGACTCATTCCTGACCACTTCAGGACTCTCCAGTGCTTTTTTCTATCCATTTGTGGCTTTCTTCAAGCAACACAAAAAAACAGAGAACAAGTGATAATTTAACATAATATCACACAAAACTGAAATATGGGCTGGACAAAATTGTCGGCACCTTTCCATAATTTTGGATAAACAACTTTGTTTTAAACATGTAATGCTCATTCAAACACACCATGGCAAGTAACATGTGTGGCCAATATGAAAATCACACCTGAAAACAAATAAAAAATGAGACAGCTTCTTCAATCTTTGCATAGTGTGTCTGTGAATATCACACTAGAAAAGAGAACTGGAGATGGACTTGTAACCTTGAGATTGTTGACAATTTTAGTACTGAAGGCCTCAGAGATCTTGATGTTCCTTTGTCTAATAAACATAAATCCAACATAAGCATAAGCCTATATAACGTACAAACCTATAACCTATAATGCAATATAAACCTAAACATAAAATGCAACATAATCAAGAATTTTACAATCCATGGTTAGTTAATCTCCTAGGATGTGGACAGCAGACAGCAATTGGATAAGCAGCCCCATTCAAGTTCTAAATAACTGCAGCACAAACTTTAAGTCAACATTTGAATTAAATTGAATGCTATGACAGGAGACTCAGGAAGACCCCACTGCTGACACAGAGACATAAATTAGCTAGTCTGCAGTTTGCCAAAATGTACATGAGTAAGCCAAAGTCCCTCTGGAAAAGCATCTTTTGACAGATGAGACAAAGATAGAGCTTTTTAATAGAGCACATCATTCTATTGTTTACAGAAAACGAAATGAGGCCTACAGTGAAGAGGTGTAAGTAGCTTGTTGATGGTTATAGGAAGCGATTGATTTTAGTTATTTATTCCAAATCATTAGGCTGAATTTTGGGGTTTTGCCAGGAGGCCCCGTTTGCTAATACAAATCATTTGGGCTAAAACTTTGTTGCAGTCAGGAATCAAGAGGCCGCATTTGCAAATCTAAATTATTAGGCCTAATATTGGGGTTCAACCAGGAGATCCCATTAATTTGCTAATCCAAATCATTAGGCCTAATATTGGGGTTCAGCCAGGAGGCACCATTTGCTAATCCGTAATAGTATACCACCAAGTGGATACAGGTACGCGCAGAAAATAGCACAATCTAATAACAGGCTTGACCTTTAATTAATATGAGAGTCTTCCTACCTCCGTAGGTGAATGAAAGTCCGTAGTATTTCTGCTTTCGTTCTGAAGTCCAGCAGAGAACGTAGTAGAAACAGGTGGCTGCCCCGGCCGGCGGCAAGCCACCACTAACTAACCTCCTGTGAAGAGCGGGGTCCGGCAGAGTTTAGTGCCGCGAGGAGTTCCAGCGGTAAGTGCGAGCGATGTGCAAGCGTGCAGGACCTGCACCAGGAAGGAGACAGGAGTCTCCGAAACGCGTTGGTTTTTGATCCCATCCGCACTCCGTACCTCACCCTCTGAGAATTGCGGTCACGTGACCACGTGCGTCACACAGATCCTGCACGCTTGCACATCGCTCGCACATCGCTCGCACTTACCGCTGGAACTCCTCGCGGCACTAAACTCTGCCGGACCCCGCTCTTCACAGGAGTTTAGTTAGTGGTGGCTTGCCGCCGGCCGGGGCAGCCACCTGTTTCTACTACGTTCTCTGCTGGACTTCAGAACGAAAGCAGAAATACTACGGACTTTCATTCACCTACGGAGGTAGGAAGACTCTCATATTAATTAAAGGTCAAGCCTGTTATTAGATTGTGCTATTTTCTGCGCGTACCTGTATCCACTTGGTGGTATACTATTACGGATATTTGTATTATTTTACAAACCGTTAGTGGAGGTTTGTTTGGTAGTGCTGCAGGAAATTCTTATTAGCACCTAGACTCTGCGCCACCTCTTTGATTTTTTAACCATTTGCTAATCCAAATAGTCTGTGCTAAAACTGTGTTACGGTAAGGAATCAGGAGGCCCCATTTGCTGATCCAAATCATTAGGCCTTATATTGGGGTTCAGTCAGGAGGTCCCATTTGCTAATCCAAATCATTTGGGCTAAAAAAGTGTTGCAGTCTGGAATCAGGAGGCCCCATTTGCTAATCAAAATCATTAGGGCTAATAGTGTTGTTCAGGCACACAATCTCAGAACATAAATGCTGATTGTTCATTTAGTGACAGGTGACTGACATGCCTAAGGTTGTGAAACAGCTGGTTAAAAGAGGGGAAGGGTACATGCAACATGAGTGGGAAAAAGCGAGGTCGTGATGGAAGAGGGAATAGGCTTGGAGTTCGACGTGTATGTGGTTTAGGTGTTCATGTTAATGAAAGCTTTACTGAACAATCACCATCTCATCCTTTCCAAAGACAACTGACAACATCTGTTACTGTACGGGCTACTCGACTCCCTTTCTTTGGCAGCTGCAGAGTGGTACGCCTTGTGGATGAGGCTCAGAAAGAGGATGTGCTCCAGTGGAAAGCAAGCACTGCATCAAGTGGACTCTCCTCCTCTTCCTCCACCTTAACATCACACATCGTATAATCCTCAGAGGTGGCACCCCACTCACCCTTGTTTCCCCCGTGTCACAACTCTCCAACTGCCCAACTGACTAGGGAACCACAGATGGGCCATTATGAAGAGCTGTACACACATTCTATTCCATGGCCATCAGAGGTCTGTTCCAAAGATTCACAGAATCCAGAGGAGGAAAGCATCTGCTCCAATGCTCAACATTTTTCCTGTACAATCTGGGGCCAGATGAAGTAGGGTCCGAGCAGAATCCAGACCATAGTCAAGAGACGTTAACCTCCACCGCGGGTGGAGGTAATTCTGATGAGACTCAGATACCAGAGGAGCATGTGGACTGTACTGTGCTGTAAGGGTAGAAAGAAGATTAGGGCAACTCTCAGGGTGGACAACAGAGAGGAAGGTGATGTAAATCCCATTTGGTGTGAACCCAGAGGCACGCAAATGAGTAACTTAGCAGATAAAGTGGAGGAGGAAGACGAGGAGGTTATGCAAACACAGAGTGATGCAACCATGACAAGCACTGCATCGTCTACCACAACTGGGGCTGTGGCCAGCACTGGTCATGAGTCTGCAGCCTGATGGTATGTACACACAATATATTTCAGAAATCAGCATACCTATTAATGTTTGCCAGAAACTTCAGGACCCGCTGCCATCTGTTGTACTGAAATGTCTTTGGCGTCTTTTTGCTCTTTTTTTCATCATGTTCACTTTTTTTGCACTTTTTGATATACACAGAAGCTGCATGAAGGATGGTCAAGTCACTTCTTTTAGTCACGTCATGGCTTTCAAAGCCAGTTAAATGAAGCTAAAAAAAGATGAAGCATATGCACAGTAAGGTGTTTTACATTGGAATGCTATGTTTATTTTTTAACATTCTTTACATGCTTTTTCAGGTGCATTTCAGACAGAATCCACCTGAAATAAACCTCATGTGTACATACCCTAAAGACAGCTGTCTATACTCTTATGATAAATGCATAGAAAAAGGAAAACAGGGGAGCATGGTGTGTTTCCTACTAACCTAATAGTAAAGTCAGTAACCTTCCAGTGGTAATTAAAATCTCCCATGGTCAGTGTGAAAGAATGGAGAGAATGTTTCATATTTTCAGATAATCAAAAAAATTTACAATGATTGGTCCTAGTTCATTTGAACACAGACAATGGTATTGTTTATGAGAAATACTGTAATAAAGGCATGTGTGTCTGTCAATTATGTTAATTACAGCGTTATTATGCACTTCTAATTTCCATGAAGAACAGAACATTGCTGTGCTAACATTCCTGATTATAATATGCATGAAGACCCAAACTATTTGAAAAATAAAAGAGAGTTAGAGCTTCAAAGTTTTAGCAGAAGTTTACAGATGCAATTCCAACATAGCTTTAACGATTTCTTAGTTAATTGCCTTTATTCAAAGGGTTTTTATAACTTTTTACTCTTTACACACATCGACACATTTCAAACAAGCTAAATCTGACAAAATTCTGATGTAATTTGCAACAAAAACTTTCTCTCACGACTTCTTTTCATCATATTTACAGTAAAAAGTAAAAGGGGAACAATGTTGATCTTTTGACTATCATGGTCCATATCTATCCACTTCTGCTTTGAACTTGAGACTGCCATCATTTTATAGACAATCATCTTGACTGTCTCATACATAAATTTGACCTGCAACTATTTAGCATATGATTAGTTATGCAGAGTCTTGTCATGTCACTGCATTGTTAGGGTTTGTGTACACTATAAGTAAATGCTGCGGGTTGAACGCTGCATACTTATGCAGCGTTCAACCCACAGCATCCAGCTGTTACGGCATAGTGGATGGGATTTCAAGAAATCCCTTGTCCACTATGCATCCAGAGATGCCTGCGGGTTACCCTTGGAGACGGACATGCGGCATCTTTCCAGACCGCAGCTTGTCTATTTTTCTTGTGTAGACGAGAGCCTCCGCGAGATAAATTTCACCCGTACAATGTTTTGGACGCGGTGCTTCAGCACAGTTCAATGAAGACATACAAATTCACCTGCATTCAATAGCTGGCAACGCTTTGGACGTAGTGGACATGTGCTGTGTCCAAAGCGCTGCCAATTCCTGAGCGTGTGCATATACCCTTACTGTTTTGCTCCAAAAGATCTAAATTTTAATTTTTAGTATTTTGTAAATCAAACTTTTGGCTTTCAACACACCCTGAATTCTTCTGGGCATGCTATCGATCAGATTCAAACATGTGTCGGCTGAAACTTGATTTCAGATCTCTTCTACACGTTCCCAATATTATGCATACTTGTCGACTCTCTTGGGTATGTATACAGTTCTCTATTCCATTCTACCCTCAAGAGTTTGATTGGGTTGAGGTCTGGGGACTGTGAGGGCCAATCCAGCACCTCTACTTCATTGTCATTGAACCATTTCTTCACCAATCTCTCCAAAGCTTCTTGTTGTTGTCCTGTTGGAACACTATGTTATCCTTTTCATACACATAGTAATTGAGCTTACCAAGTAACTCATCTTGTAGGATACTCACATATAGCTCAACATTGAGATCACCATCGTTCTTGGTCAAGTATCAAATGCCTTTGGCTGTGAAACAACCCCATATCAACAAGCTTCGTCCACCAAACTCGACATTTTCTTAAATTTGTCAATCTGTTAGCCCCTTTTTCCCTTGTTTCTTTCAGTCCCATTTGCGCCTATCAGAGCTTTATCTATTTACTTTTGTGTCATAACTCCAAATCACCCGTTCCAAATCTTTAAATGTCCACTTTCCATACTTGTTTGCAAACTCGAACCTATGCTTCTTATGATGATATTGAAGTTCAGGGTTCTTCATCTTTTTTCAGGCCACCATTTAAGACTTGTGTAATGTGCGTTACACGGTGCCTACATCAATGTCTGTGATCTCACTTTTATGAAGCATACAAGCCACCACTGCCGTGTTTGTCGCTCCAGAACTGATAGACCGGGTGAAGAGCCAATTTGTTGATTTCAATATTTTTACCTGGATGTCCCCGTTTAGGCTTCTGGATACATGGATGGACTTAATTTCATATTCTTCCAACTGTCATGGCATTCACAAGATGCAGTTTGGCAATTTTCTTGACCAAGAGACCGCTATTGATGAGCTGGATGATGCTGTTTCTCTTCTTTTGTGAAATTGTCTTCATGGCTGCTCCTCGATTCGAACCAATGACGTTTCACTAGGAAATCAACCTAATAATACACTGAGCTATTAGGGAATGTGAAAACAAGTTGTGTTTTGCAGTATTCAGGAAGAAAAATGACAAGAATCTGCATAACTAATCATATGTTCATATGGGCCAGTTTTAGGCAAAGTGGGGTCCTGGGCAAAATTTTAAAATGGGTCCCCAAATACTAACATAATACACATCACACAGAAGCATTTTGGTTCTATTTACATGCTCTGAATCCCGGCCACTAAACAAGTGTGATTAACAATATTGAAGTCATTCAATGTTGTTTCCTGGCCTCTTTACACCGGTTGAGGAACAATGATGGGGACAGAACAATCACTAATGCATCAATCTGTCCCCATACAGTATCATGTTATCAGCAGCATATCTGCCATTTTCGCCGAGCGATGTGCTGCTGAGAACAATGACTTTTGTTCCGGCATTAACAAGCCCATCACTCGATGAATAGGCAGCATTTTGCTTATTTAGTATAATACACCCCATAGTCCTTCACATACTTTAATGTACCCAAAAGTCCTCTATATAATATAATGCACACCCCATAATCCTCCATATGTTACAATGTGCCCCATAGTCCTCCATATAGTATAATTCACTCCCCATAGTCCTCCATATAGTTTAATACACTCCCCATAGACCACCATACATTAAAATACACTCCCCATAGCCCTCCATATAGTATAATACACTCCCCATAGTCCTCCATATAGTATAATACACTCCCCATAGCCCTTCATATATTAAAATGCACTCCCCATAGTCCTCCATATATTAAAATACCCTCCCCACAGTCCTCCAAATTTTAAAATACACTCCTTATATTAAATACTGTACACTCCCCATAGTCCTCCATATATGAAAATACACTCCCCATAGCCCTCCATATATTAAAATACACTCCCCATAGTCCTCCATATATTAAAATACACACCCCATAGTCCTCCATATATTAAAATACACTCCTCAGTCCTCCATATAGTATAATACACTCCCAATATTCCTCTATATAGTATAATACACTCCCCATAGTCCTCCATATAATATAATACACTCCTCGTAGTTTTCCATACATTAAAATAGACTTCTCAGTCCTCAATATAGTATAATACCTTCCCCAGCATCCTCCATATAGTACAATACATTCATCATAATCCTCCATATATTAAGATACACTCCTCAGTCATCCATATAGAATAATACACTCCTCATAGTTGTTCATATAGCATAATGCACCCACATAGTACTCCATATAGTACAATGCACTTTCCATAGTTTAATGCATCCCATAATTCTACATATAGTCTAATGCATTCCCCATAGTCCTTGATACAGTATAATGAAGGTCCCATATGGTGTATATATAGTATAATGCACTGCTTATAGTCCGATGGCATAGAATGCAGCCACACCATAGAGCATAATGCAGCCACCCCATATAGTATAATGTAGCCCCCACATAGATTATAATGCAGCCCCCATAGAATATAATGTAACCACCATAGAATATAATGCAGACCCGCTCATATAATATAATGCAGCCACCAATAGAATATAATATAGCAACAAAAAGAGAAAAGGAACCACTCCAAAATACTGCACACCACTATTCAGTATAAATATGTAAAAAGGCAAACTTTTATTGATACAACATTATTAAAATCATCTAAAACAAATCCCATAATCCCCAAAACGGTCCCGCCAAAGTCATAGAGGTCAAGAAAAATACGTATAATATACAGACAGTTTATGAGATAACAAAATATATTACAAAAATAGTGCATACAAAATGACCTCTTGTAAAATTGAACAAATTACCAATATACCCCCTCCCCGGGAGTTGGAAATATGAACAGGAAGATATTTATACCTAGGGAGGACATGGACCCGTATGAAATGGGTGACTGAATAGACACATAATACATTAGATGCACAATATTGTGAATAATCTGTATCTGTATGCCAGAATAATATAAATAACCCTATAATATAGACACAATAGTGCAAATAAGCGTTGAACTGCAACCTATAGATACAATAGTGCCAAAAGATGTTAGGTCACCACTATAACCAACAAGCGGTATCAATCCAGGCCACCATGTCCAGCCATATAACAAACCCAGGATATCAAAATACTGCCACCGGGGGAGGAGAGAGAATGCAGGAATTAGCGTGGGGAGAGAAACCCTACGTGTGTCGCCGTTACACGGACGGCTTCATCAGGGGAGAGTGCTAAAAGAGCGATCAATGCCAGTTTAAATACCTTTTGGTGTAATGAAGTCAGCGAGCGAGGTACGCACAGAGCGGGAACCAGAAGTGACGCGTAAAGGGCAAAGAATACAGGCAGACGTCTCTGCCAATAGGGCATAATGCGCACGCGCCAGATTTATTCAGGGCGGCGCATCATGACATTGTGAATAGAGCGGAGATCCAGACTTATTCAGCGCGGCGCATCATAACAGTGGAGATACGTTAGGATAATAGAACAAAAAGGTCTAGCATAGGCAGCAAATGAAAAAAACTTATATGGTAGAAGATATATACAGACTAAAAACCAGTCTGAGGTGAAAAAATAAATAAGACCACGCTTAAACATATAATAGGACCACAGACACACACATAAGGGCACACAAATGGGGAAATGAAAAAATGCTGAGAATCACTAGATGGCTGCCCATGTAAAAAGGCAGCTAACAAAAGGCACCTACATAGTAAGAGTGAAATTGGGTCTTCAAGTGGAGAAGAAACGTGAAAAATATTTAAGATGATGCAGCCCTCTAATGAAGGAAGGAGGAAATAAGCTATTTCACCAATCGACTTGGCCAATAAGTAACCCGGATGAAAGCACTGGTACAATGGCATATAGGTACAATGCTGGTCTGAGATAACTAGAAGTAAATATAAAGAGCATACCAGAACACCAGTTATACAAACGGTAATCTAATGAATATATCCCATAAAAGATCAAGATGCCAGAGGCATGTAACCATCTAAAGTTAGTACAGGAGAAGTTGAAATAGGCCGAAAAGGTACACATCGTATACATAAATTGCCTAGTTGTAGTTGGAAAATCCGCATAAATGTCGGTACGTGTGCCCCTCACCCATGGCTGCATAAGCATATACTAAAGTCCATGTATATGTTGATATGCCTTCTTTTTAGCCAAGATTGCATAAAAATGTCCCGAAGAATATACATTAGACCATGGTCATGATTTTCTCCATTCTTCAAAGAAGTTCACACAGTTCAAAGATCGATGAGTCCCAAACCAAGTCCCAAGAACCACCTGAGGGGTTCCTCCATTTGCAGATGCATTTGTTAGGGTATGTCCTCTTCTTGAATCTTAAGGAAAGATCCTGAGCTTCCTTCCGAAAATCCTCATCGATCGTGCAGTTTCTCCTGGTTCTCAGAAATTGTCCTACGGGAACACCCCTCTTTGTATGCGGTGGATGGAAACTGCGGTACGCCAATAAATTGTTGGTAGCTGTAGGCTTACGGTATAAGCAAGTAGATAAGGCACCATCCCGACATACAATAGTGAGGTCCAGGAAGCTTACTGAGGAGGAAGAACATGAAGAAGTCAGGAAAATATTGAATTTTATATGTTCCCTCCAGGTTGTTCTTAGGACTTGCCTTTGAATTTACTGATCTTGGAACAGTATGAATATTTTTGATGAATGGAGAAATTCATGACCATGGGCTTATACATGCTCCTCAGGACATACTTACACAATCTTGGAGGAACCCTTCAGGTGGTTCATAGGACTTGGTTTGGGACTCGTCGATCTTTGAACTGTGTGAACTTCTTTGAAGAATGGAGAAAATCATGACCATGGTCTAGTGCATATTCTTTGGGACATTTTTATGCAATCTTGGCTAAAAAGAAGGCATATCAACGTATACATGGACTTTGTACTTATGCAGCCATGGGTGAGGGGCACACATACCGACATTTATGCGGATTTTCCTACTACAACTAGGCAATTTATGTATACGATGTGTACCTTTTCGGCCTATTTCAACTTCTCCTGTACTAACTTTGGATGGTTACATGCCTCTGGCATCTTGATTTTTTACGGGATATGTTCATTAGATTACCGTTTCTATAACTGATGTTCTGGTATGCTCTTTATATTTACTTCTGGTTATCTCAGACCAGCATTGTACCTATATGCCATTGTACCTGTATGCCAGGGGTTTGGGTAGTATCAGTGCTTTCATCCGGGTTACTTGTTGGCCAAGTCGATTGGTGAAATAGCTTATTTCCTCCTTCCTTCTTTGGAGGGCTGCATCATCTTCAATATTTTTCACGTTTCTTCTCCACTTGAAGACCCAATTTCACTCTTACTATGTAGATGCCTTTTGTTAGCTGCCTTTTTACATGGGCAGCCATCTAGGTCAATGCACCTGCATAATTACTCTGGGCCTCTCACGGGGTTCCTGTTATACATTCGTGGGACCTCTAATTATGTGGGTGCTCATAATCTCCTTTGAGAGTTACGCTTTGTCGACAATTTTTGATATCCGTTATGTGTCATTTGGACTTCTTTTGTAAGGGGTTGAGGTTCTCCAATATATAATTCTATGGGTCTCGTTATGCAGATCATGCTTCTTTGTACATACATCTTTATGTGTCACTTCATCGTCATTTGTTTACCTTTGTGTGCCATTTCATTGTCATCTTGTTCTCTTTTTCAATAAATATAGTTTGATACAATAAATAGACATTATGATTGACTTAATATTTTTTTCTAATTGTTTTCTTTCCACAGGTTTGACTACATACTCACATGGGGGCAAAGGATTAATAACATTCATCTTATGGCAATTGCCACTTATTTCCCCCTTGCTCTCATAGTGATTCTCAGCATTTTTTCATTTCCCCATTTGTGTGCCCTTATGTGTGTGTCTGTGGTCCTGTTATATGTTTAAGTGTGGTCTTATTTATTTTTTCACCTCAGACTGGTTTTTAGTCTGTATATATCTTCTACCATATAAGTTTTTTTCATTTGCTGCCTATGCTAGACCTTTTTGTTCTATTATCCTAACGTATCTCCGCTGTTATGATGCGCTGTGCTAAATAAGTTCTATTATCCTAACGTATCTCCACTGTTATGATGCGCCGCGCTGAATAAGTCTGGATCTCCGCTCTATTCACAATGTCATGGTGCGCCGCACTGAATAAATCTGGCGCGTGCGCATTATGCACTATTGGCAGAGATGTATGCCTGTATTCTTTGCCCTTTACGCGTCACTTCCGGCTCTGTGCGTACCTCGCTCGCTGACTTCATTACACCGAAAGGTATTTAAACTGGCATTGATCGCTCTTTTAGCACTCTCCCCTGATGAAGCCGTCCGTGTAACGGCGACACGCGTAGGGTTTCTCTCCCCACGCTGATTCGTGCATTCTCTCTCCTCCCCTGGTGGCAGTATTTTGATATCCTGGGTTTGTTATATGGCTGGACATGGTGGCCTGGATTGATACCACTTGTTGGTTATAGTGGTGACCTAACATCTTTTGGCACTATTGTATCTATAGGTTGCAGGTCAACGCTTATTTGCACTATTGTGTCTATATTATAGGGTTATTTATATTATTCTGGCATACAGGTACAGATTATTCACAATATTGTGCATCTAATGTATTATGTGTCTATTCAGTCACCCATTTCATACGGGTCCATGTCCTCCCTAGGTATAAATATCTTCCTGTCCATATTTCCAACTCCCGGGGTGGGGGTGTATTGGTAATTTGTGCAATTATACAAGATGTCATTTTGTATGCGCTATTTTTGTAATATATTTTGTTATCTCATGAACTGTCTGTATATTATATGTATTTTTCTTGACCTCTATCACTTTGGCGGGACCGTTTTGGGGATTATGGAATTTTTTTAGATGATTTTAATATTATTTTATCAATAAAAGTTTGCCTTTTTACATATTTATACTGAATAGTGGTGTGCAGTATTTTGGAGTGGTTTCTTTTCTCTTTTTGTTGCCATGTCATGTCACCACTCTTCTACACCCCTTTAATGTGGATTGTTTTATTGGTAGTGCGCAAGTGTTCTCTTTATGGTAATAGAATATAATGTAGCCCCCTCAGAGTATAATGCAGTCCCCCCTCATAGAATATAATGTAGCTTCTCCCCATAGAATATAATCCAGCCCCACAGTCCTACAGTATTATGGCCACAAGTACTCACGAATATATTAAAAAAAAGCAAAAAACACGATACTCACCTCTCCTCCTCGTTCCCCGCTGCTCCAGGCTCCAGGCTCTGCACTAGTCTCAGCAGCAACACTGCCCAGCACACAGAATAGTGCATGATGAAGAGATGTAATTGTACTCCTGCTGTGTCAGCAGGGGTGGATTAAGGGTAGCCAGGGCCCCGGGCTGTTCAGACACTGTGGGCCCCCCCCCCCCCGGTCATGTGACGGGGGTCATGTGACGGGGGTCATGTGACGGGGGGTCATGTGATACCCGAACCAGATTATTCCGGAAAAATGGCCAGGCCCTACTCTACTGTAACCTATTAAATATTTGTTGAAATCTGCAATACAATTTAGGTATATTTTGACCAATAATATCACATACAAGGAACAAATACCACCGCGCCATGACCAGATCACAAATTACAACCACAGTGATCGAATAATATCACATACAAGGAACAAATACCACCGCACCATGTCAAGACCACATATTACCACCACTTGGTAACCAAATAGCACATTCAAGGGACAAATACCACACCATTTCCAGACCACATATTACCACCACATAGTGACTGAATACTACAATACTGATTAGTAATAAAAAACAAAACAAAACACAATACTATCACCATAAGTGCCAGTATTCACAGGAGATCTGTACTTAGTATGCAGTGTCTGTGTACAGGTAATACAGTGATCACTGGTGACATTGTACACAGGACCTCTGTATATAGTATACAGTGTATAGTGTCAGTGTATAGGTAACACTGACTCACCAGTGACGTCTCTGGGTGAAGTCCTCCATCTTTCATCCAGCACAGACCGCCATCATTTCTTCCAGCCAGGACTCATTTCTGCAGGAAATAACATAGTTATCTAGAGCTCTGCTTGCAGGACACATTACTTAATTTTTCACAACTTCTACATTACACCACATGGAGAAAAAAAGGCGATATAGTGTCACTCTGCACAGTAACAGGACCGCCCCCCCTCCTATTTAAAACAGTATACTCAATAAATAAAATAAATACATCACTGCAGTAATAATATCCCTTAATTAGCCCCTATGGTAATAATATTCCCCACCCTGGCCCCGTGTGTCTCATTCCTGGCTCCAGCCATATGTTCTCCCATCCCGCCCTCATGAGTATCCATTCTACACCATATGATCTCCCCATCCTGCCCCATCTGTCTCCATCGTATCCATCCTGCCCCATGATCCAATCCTGCCCCATGTCTTTCATTCTGCCCCGTGTCTCCAATCATGCCGCGTGTCTACATTCTGCCCATGCCTCCAGTCATGCGCCCAGTGTGTCCGGCAATCTGCCCCAGTGTGTCCAGCATATTACCCCCAGTGTGTCCAGCATATTACCCCCAGTGTGTCCAGCAATCTGCCCCAGTGTGTCCAGCATTGCCCCCAGTGTGTCCAGCATTCTGCCCCAGTGTGTCCAGCATATTACCACCAGTGTGTCCAGCAATCTGCCCCAATGTGTTCAATTTTGCAGCATTGCCCACAGTGTGTCCAGCATTGCTCCAGTGTCTCCACACATTGCCCCAGTGTCTCCAGCATTGCCCCCAGACAGTGTATTCAACAATATGCCCCAGTATGTCCAGCATATTGCCCTAGATTATCCAGCATTGCCCCCAGTGTGTCCAGCAATCTGCCCCAGTGTCTCCAGCAATCTGCCCCAGTGTCTCCAGCATTGCCCCAGTGTCTCCAGCAATGTGCCCCAGTGTCTCCAGCAATGTGCCCCAGTGTCTCCAGCAATGTGCCCCAGTGTCTCCAGCAATCTGCCCCCAGTGTCTCCAGCAATCTGCCCAGTGTCTCCAGCATTGCCCCCAGTGCGTCCAGCAATCTGCCCCAGTGTCTCCAGCATTGCCCCAGTGTCTCCAGCAATCTGCCCCAGTGTCTCCAGCATTGCCCCAGTGTCTGCAGCAATCTGCCCCAGTGTCTCCAGCATTGCCCCAGTGTCTCCAGCAATCTGCCACAGTGTACCCAGCATTGCCCCAGTGTCTCCAGCATTGCCTCCAGTGTCCAGCAATCTGCCCCAGTGTCTCCAGCATTGCCCCAGTGTCTCCAGCATTGCCCCCAGTGTCTCCAGCATTGCCCCCAGTGTCTCCAGCAATCTGCCCCAGTGTCTCCAGCAATCTGCCCCAGTGTCTCCAGCATTGCCCCCAGTGTCTCCAGCATTGCCCCCAGTGTCCAGCAATCAGCCCCAGTGTCTCCAGCATTGCCCCAGAGTCTCCAGCATTGCCCCCAGTGTCCAGCAATCTGCCCCTGTGTCTCCAGCAATCTGCCCCAGTGTCTCCAGGATTGCCCCAGTGTGTCCAGCAATCTGCCCCAGTGTCTCCAGCAATCTGCCCCAGTGTCTCCAGCAATCTGCCCCAGTGTCTCCAGCAATCTGCCCCAGTGTCTCCAGCATTGCCCCCAGTGTCCAGCAATCTGCCCCAGTGTCTCCAGCATTGCCCCCAGTGTCTCCAGCAATCTGCCCCCAGTGTCTCCAGCAATCTGCCCCAGTGTCTCTAGCAATCTGCCCCAGTGTCTCCAGCAATCTGCCTCAGTGTCTCCAGCAATCTGCCCCAGTGTCTCCAGCAATCTGCCCCAGTGTGTCCAGCAATCTGCCCCAGTGTCTCCAGCATTGCCCCCAGTGTCCAGTAATCTGCCCCAGTGTCTCCAGCATTGCCCCAGTGTCTCCAGCATTGCCCCCAGTGTCTCCAGCATTGCCCCCAGTGTCTCCAGCAATCTGCCCCAGTGTTTCCAGCATTGCCCCCAGTGTCTCCAGCATTGCCCCCAGTGTCTCCAGCAATCTGCCCCAGTGTCTCCAGCATTGCCCCCAGTGTCTCCAGCAATCTGCCCCAGTGTCTCCAGCAATCTGCCCCAGTGTCTCCAGCATTACCCCCAGTGTCCAGCAATATGCCCCAGTGTCTCCAGCATTACCCCCAGTGTCCAGCAATCTGCCCCAGTGTCTCCAGCATTGCCCCCAGTGTCCAGCAATCTGCCCCAGTGTCTCCAGCATTGCCCCAGTGCCTCCCGCATTGCCCCCAGTGCCTCCAGCATTGCCCCCAGTGCCTCCAGCATTGCCCCCAGTGTCTTCAGCATTGCCGTTCGCAAAAAAAAAAAAAAAAAAAGAGTTCTCCTCACCTGACCAGCGCTCCAGCGGCGAGCAGCTCCCTCCAGCAGCGCACACTCGCCGGCGACTGACAATGACGTCAGACGCTGGCGACATGTGCGCTGCGGCCGACTTCAGCTGCCAGCCTCCAATTGGCTGGCGGCTGTTGTTAACCGCCACAGCGCCGGAAGGGGCCTGGTGAGCAGCTGAGAAGGGGCCTGGTGAGCAGATGAGAAGGGGCCCGATGCCGGCCCCCTCTCTCTGCTCACCGGGTCCAGGGGCACATAAATGCCGGCGGCGGCGGGCATTCACAGTACTCGGGCGGTCAATCTGTGCGGTAGCCCATGGCCCCCCCACACCACTGGGCCCTGGGCTACCGCCCATATTGACCCTCTTATAATCCACCCCTGTGTGTCAGAGGCAGAAGGAAATGATGGGAGAGGGAGCGTCATCTGACTCCTCCATCATTGCTTTCAACTGTATCGGCGTCAATGATGAGATATTGAGCCTGAAAGTCAAAAGTTCAAAACATTGTTACCCTTTTGCTCTGCACTGTATGTAATGTTATGTAATTTAGACACTTTTATGACTTGTCTGACAAAGAGGTGTGAGCTCTATGAAAAAGGGTGTGGCTTATCAAGAAAATTAAGACTAAATTAAGTTTGCACAGTCTAAGAATAGACAGTGTTGATAAAATATGTATTACTGTTTCATGGCATACTGGATTCTTAAGACTAAAGGTTATTCCCATCATATAGTATGGTAACATATCAACAGGACTCACAGTATCCAACTTCTACCAGGGTATACACAATTTTACAGTTACAATATGTGTTATTGGAAGTTAAAGGGATTGTCCACTACTTTCAATTACCCCCCCATGTATCCCCCCGGGGCCCCTGATGATTTGTGTAAATACCTTCTTTAGCCATTTTCGCCTGTGAGCGGCGCTATGCTGGTGCCTGAGTCCGGGTCACGTGACCCCCAGGCTTCAGCCGCCGCTCATTTCCGCAGACGTCACGTCAATTTCCAGACTCTGGAAATTGACGTGACGTCAGTAGCAGGCGTGTCCCCAGGCTCCACAGACAGCAGTCACTGATAAAGAGTGACTGGGCTGTGGGCGGGGCTGAGGCTGCCTGCGGGGCTGTGCTGGGGGCGGGCGGGGCTAAACAGGGATGTGCGGGCGGGCGCCGGCGCCTGTGCTGTGCGGTCGCCGGCGGTGTGCGGTCCCGGGCGCCGGCGCTGTGCGGTCCCAGGCGCCGGCGCTGTGCGGACCGATATGTGCTGGGGGGTGGTGTGTGTGTGTGTGTGTGTGTGCGTGTGTGTCTGTCTCTGTGTGCAGGCATCGTCCGATGGGACAAGTCCCATCGGGCTCTGCCTGCTACAGAGGCAGTGAGTGACACATTAGCCAATGATGGGACAGTAGTAGTCCCATCATCCGGCTAATGTGTTGAATGTAATAAAAAAAAAAAAATACACATATACATATACAGTACATACATACATACATACATACATACATACAACACACACCATGCGACGACATGTGCCATGCGACGACACTCACCATGCAACGACACTCACCATGCGGCGGCATGCACCATGCGACGGCATGCGACATGTACCATACAATGACATGCGACGACATGCGCCATGCGACAACATACGACATGCACCATGCGACGTGCGCCATGCAACTACATGCACCATGCAACGACACTCACCATGCAACGACACTCACCATGAGACGGCATGTGACATGTACCATGCGACGACATGCGCCATGCGACGACATGCGCCATGCGACAACATGCGCCATGCAACAACATGCAGCATGCGATGACATGCGCCATGCAACAACATGCGACATGCAGCATGCGACTACATGCACCATGCGACGACATGCGCCATGCAACTACATGCACCATGCGACGACATGCGACATGCAGCATGCGACGAAATGCGACAATGCAACGACATGCGTCATGCGACAACATTCGACATGTGAGACATGCAGCATGCGACGACATGCACCATGCAGCGACATGCACCATGCAACGTCACTCACCATGCGATGGCATGTGACATGTACCATGCGACGGCATGCGTCATGCGACAACATGCATCATGCGACAACATGTGACATGCAGCATGCGACGACATGCACCATGCGACGACATGCGCCATGCAACTACATGCACCATGCGACGACATGCGACATGCAGCATGCGACGAAATGCGCCATGCAACGACATGCGTCATGCGACAACATTCGACATGCGAGACATGCAGCATGTGACGACATGCACCATGCGGCGACATGCACCATGCAACGACATGCACCATGCGACGGCATGCGACATGTACCATGCAATGACATGCGACGACATGCGCCATGCAACAACATGCGACTTGCAGCATGCGATGACATGCGCCATGCAACAACATGCGACATGCAGCATGCGACGACATGCACCATGCGACGACATGCGCCATGCAACTACATGCTCCATGCGACGACATGCGACATGCAGCATGCGACGACATGCACCATGCGGCGACATGCACCATGCGACGGCATGTGACATGTACCATGCAATGACATGCGACGACGTGTGCCATGCGACTTGCAGCATGCAATGACATGTGCCATGCAACAACATGCGACATGCAGCATGCGACGACATGCACCATGCAACGACACTCACCATGCTGCGGCATGCACCATGTGACGGCATGCGACATGTACCATGCAATGACAGGCGACATGCGGCGACATGCGCCATGCGAAGAGATGCGCCGACATGTGCCATGCGACGACATGCACCATGCGATGACATGCGACATGCAGCATGCGACGAAATGCGCCATTCAACGACATGTGCCATGCGACAACATTCGACATGCGAGACATGCAGCATGTGACGACATGCACCATGTGACGACATGCACCATGCGGCGACATGCACCATGCGACGGCATGCGCCATGCGATGGCATGCGCCATGTACCATGCAATGACATGCGACGCCATGCGCCATGCAACAACATGCGAAAAGCAGCATGCGACGACATGCACCATGCGATGACATGCGCCATGCAACTACATGCTCCATGCGACGACATGCGACATGCAGCATGCGACGACATGCACCATGCGGCGACATGCACCATGCGGTGACATGCACCATGCAACGACACTCACCATGCGACGGCATGCATCATGTACCATGCAATGACATGCGATGACGTGCGCCATGCGACAACATGCGACTTGCAGCATGCAATGACATGCGCCATGCAACAACATGCGATATGCAGCATGCGGCGACATGCGCCATGCGACGACATGCACCATGCGACGACATGCGCCATGCGACAACATTCGACATGCGAGACATGCAGCATGCGATGACATGTACCATGCGGCGACATGCACCATGCAACGACACTCACCATGCTGCGGCATGCGCCATGCGATGGCATGCGACATGTACCATGCAATGACATGCGACATGCGCCATGCGAAGAGATGCGCCGACATGTGCCATGCGACGACATGCAGCATGCGACGACATGCACCATGCGACGACATGCACCATGCAACTACATGCACCATGCGACGAAATGCGCCATGCAACGACATGCGCCATGCGACAACATTAGACATGCGAGACATGCAGCATGTGACTAAATGCACCATGCGGCGACATGCACCATGCAACGACATGCAACATGCGGCGGCATGCGCCATGCGACGGCATGCGACATGTACCATGCAATGACATGCGACGACATGCGCCATGCGACAACATGCGACTTGCAGCATGTGATGACATGCACCATGCAACAACATGTGACATGCAGCATGCGACGACATGCACCATGCGACGACATGCGCCATGCAACTACATGCAGCATGCGACGGCATGCACCATACAGCATGCGACGACATGCACCATGCGGCGACACTCACCATGCGGCGGCATGCGCCATGCGACGGCATGCGACATGTACCATGCAATGACATGCGACGATGTGCGCCATGCGACAACATGCGACTTGCAGCATACAATGACATGCGCCATGCAACAACATGCGACATGCAGCATGCGACGACATGCGCCATGCAACTACATGCACCATGCGACGACATGCGACATGCAGCATGCGGTGAAATGCGCCATGCAACTACATGCGCCATGCGGCGACATGCGAGACATGCAGCATGCGATGACATGTACCATGCGGCGACATGCACCATGCAACGACACTCACCATGCTGCGGCATGCGCAATGCGACGGCATGTGACATGTACCATGCAATGACATGCGACGACGTGTGCCATGCGACTTGCATCATGCAATGACATGTGCCATGCAATAACATGCGACATGCAGCATGCGACGACATGCGCCATGCAACTACATGCACCATGTGACAACATGCGACATGCAGCATGCGACGAAATGCGCCATGCAACGACATGAGCCATGCGGCGACATGCGACATGCGAGACATGCAGCATGCGATGACATGTACCATGCGGCGACATGCACCATGCAACAACACTCACCATGCTGCGGCATGCACCATGTGACGGCATGCGACATGTACCATGCAATGACAGGCGACATGCGGCGACATGCGCCATGCGAAGAGATGCGCCGACATGTGCCATGCGACGACATGCACCATGCGACAACATGCGCCATGCAACGACATGCACCATGCGACGAAATGCGCCATGCAACGACATGCGCCATGCGACAACATTCGACATGCGAGACATGCAGCATGTGACGACATGCACCATGTGGCGACATGCACCATGCGGCGACATGCACCATGCAACGACATGCACCATGCGACGGCATGCGCCATGTACCATGCAATGACATGTGACGCCATGCGCCATGCAACAACATGCGACATGCAGCATGCGACGACATGCACCATGCGACGACATGCGCCATGCAACTACATGCTCCATGCGACGACATGCAACATGCAGCATGCGACGACATGCAGCATGAGATGACATGCAGCATGCAACTACATGCAGCATGCGCCGACATGCGACATGCAGCATGCGACGAAATGCGCCATTCAACGACATGCGCCATGCGACATTCGACATGCGAGACATGCAGCATGTGACGACATGCACCATGTGGCGACATGCACCATGCGGCGACATGCACCATGCAACGACATGCACCATGCGACGGCATGCGCCATGCGACAGCATGCACCATGTACCATGCAATGACATGCGACGCCATGCGCCATGCAACAACATGCGACATGCAGCATGCGACGACATGCACCATGCGACGACATGCGCCATGCAACTACATGCTCCATGCGACGACATGCGACATGCAGCATGCGACGACATGCAGCATGAGATGACATGCAGCATGCAACTACATGCAGCATGCGCCGACATGCGACATGCAGCATGCGACGACATGCACCATGCGGCGACAAGCACCATGCGGTGACATGCACCATGCAACGACACTCACCATGCGACGGCATGCGCCATGCGACGGCATGCGACATGTACCATGCAATGACATGCGATGACGTGCGCCATGCGACAACATGCGACTTGCAGCATGCAATGACATGCGCCATGCAACAACATGCAGCATGCGACGACATGCGCCATGCGACGACATGCACCATGCGACGACATGCGCCATGCGACAACATTCGACATGCGAGACATGCAGCATGTGACGACATGCACCATGTGGCGACATGCACCATGCAACGACATGCACCATGCGACGACATGCGCCATGCAACTACATGCACCATGTGACAACATGCGACATGCAGCATGCGACGAAATGCGCCATGCAACGACATGCGCCATGCGGCAACATGCGACATGCGAGACATGCAGCATGCGATGACATGTACCATGCGGCGACATGCACCATGCAACGACACTCACCATGCTGCGGCATGCGCCATGCGATGGCATGCGACATGTACCATGCAATGACATGCGACATGCGCCATGCAGAGATGCGCCGACATGTGCCATGCGACGACATGCAGCATGCGACGACATGCGCCATGCAACTACATGCACCATGCGACGAAATGCGCCATGCAACGACATGCGCCATGCGACAACATTCGACATGCGAGACATGCAGCATGTGACGACATGCACCATGTGGCGACATGCACCATGCGGCGACATGCACCATGCAACGACATGCAACATGCGGCCGCATGCGCCATGCGACGGCATGCGACATGTACCATGCAATGACATGCGACGACATGCGCCATGCGACAACATGCGACTTGCAGCATGTGATGACATGCACCATGCAACAACATGCGACATGCAGCATGCAACGACATGCACCATGCGACGACATGCGCCATGCAACTACATGCAACATGCGACGACATGCACCATGCGGCGACATGCGCCATGCGGTGACATGCACCATGCAACGACACTCACCATGCGGCGGCATGCGCCATGCGACGGCATGCGACATGTACCATGCAATGACATGTGACGACGTGCGCCATGCGACAACATGCGACTTGTAGCATACAATGACATGCGCCATGCAACAACATGCAACATGCAGCATGCGACGGCATGCACCATGCGACGACATGCGTCATGCAACTACATGCACCATGCGACGACATGCGACATGCAGCATGCGGCGAAATGCGCCATTCAACTACATGCGCCATGCGGCGACATGCGAGACATGCAGCATGCGATGACATGTACCATGCGGCGACATGCACCATGCAACGACACTCACCATGCTGCGGCATGCGCCATGCGACGGCATGTGACATGTACCATGCAATGACATGCGACATGCGGCAACATGCGCCATGCGAAGACATGCGCCATGTGACGACATGCGCCATGCGACGACATGTAGCATGCGACGACATGCGACATGCCGCATACAGTACATACATACAGTACATACATACATACAGTACAGACATACAACATACATATAGACATACAGTACATGTAACATTACATACTCACCATCACTTGTCACTTTGATCCCCGAAGCCATTGTCATCTGTAAAAAATATTAAAATAATAAACAAACACTATACTCCCTGATCCGCAGAAATCCAATTAAAACGAGTGTCCCTCGACGATCTCCCGTCGAGAGCAGGAGCATCTGCTGATGCGACTGCTCTCCAGAGGCTCCAGGAACACAATGAGGGGAGGAAGGTATCCTTCCACAATGTATTCCCCACAATGTATTCCTACGCCCCTGTGAGAAAATAGTCCCTAATCTCATTTTATGCCATTGCTGTGCCATAAAGTGAGATTTGTCCTAGGGTAACCTCTCAGTGATGCACTGCAGGAGCCATTGTCTCCTGTCAGTGTGTCACTGAGGGTCCTATAGAGCAGTGACATCACCCGATGTCACTGTGCTATAGGGGAGATCATCGTGGGACACTCGTTATTAATTGGACTACGGCGGACAGGTAGTATACGGTTTATTATTTTACGTTTTTTGCAGGTGCTGAAGTATGGTAAGTATGGTTAAATATAGAATAATAAAATACTTTTTTCCTAATGTGTGTGTGTTTTATTAACCCTTTATTAATATTTGATTAGTAATGGATATGCATCTTATTGACGCCTCTCCGTTATTAACCCGGCTTAATGTCACCCTACAATAGCAAGGTGACATTAACCCCTTATTACCCCATATCCCACCGCTACACAGGAGTGGGAAGAGAGGGGCTAAGTGCCGGAATTGGCGCATCTTACAGATGCGCCATTTCTGGGGTGGTTGTGGACTGGTATTTGTAGCCGGGGGGGGGGGGGGCAATATCCATGGCCCCTCTCTAGGCTATGAATATCAGTCGGCAGCTGCGTAGCCTTTCTGGCTACAAAATATAGGGGGACCCTGTGTCATTTTTTGGGGGGGTCCCCCTATTTTAATAGCCAGTAAAGGCTACGCAGACAGCTACGGGCTGATATTCATAGCAGGCTACAGATATTGTCCCCCGGCCGTCGGCTTTCCCCCTCTGGCGCAGAAAATTGCGCGGGAGCCCACGCCGTTTTTTTTTAATTACATAAACATATAGTTTATTAACCCCTATCTGCCAGCTGATTGAACAATACACAAAGTCATAAAATATCTGTCAAAATTATGGATAATTGGTGATGACACAACAATCTGAAGCAGCAGTACACAAGCCTCCAGAAGAAGCAAATATTGCAAAACGTGCGTTGGAGCTACGTACTCAGCGGGCACCATACCCACATGAGTAAGCACTATATGTATCACCTTATTAGCACTATGCAATTTATCGCAGCGTTAACACTTGTTTCTGCCTAGTATTTTGCCATTTAGTTTTCAACTGGGAAACGCGGCGTGAATAAGATTTACTAGATGTTGGACTGATTGTAACGCATCGGGTACTCTAGAATATGTATGTAGTATATAATACAGCCCATGTAGTATATAACAAAGCCCACATAGTATATTGCAATGTGGGCACCATATCCCTGTTTTTAAAAAATGTAAAAAAAAAATAAAAAAAAAATTATATACTCACCTTACAGAATCCCCCGCATCCAGGCCATTCCCTTAAGCGATGCTTGTTGTGACGCTCCATTGCCAGTAATGCCATGCGGCCATAACACGTGATTATGTAGCGGTCTTGTGTGAACGCTATGTTATGTTCGGGCATTGCCGCAATGCATTATTTGGACCGGATTGTTGTAAGTAGTGTTAAAGGCTGTTGAGAATATAATTTTTTTTTTATTATTATTAATTTTAACATCATATGTTTTAATTATTGATGCTGCATAGGCAGCATCAATATTAAAAAATTAGGGACACTAAGGCTTCTTTCACACTTCAGTTGTTTGGCGTCAGTCACCTCCGACACAGTGATGGATCTACGGATCCATCACAATTGTTGAGAAAACTGTTGTAACGTAACGTTTTTTTGGACGGATCCGTTAGGCTACTTTCACACTAGCATCGTGCACTGCACGTCGCTATGCGACGTTGCGGCGTACCCACGCATAGTGTGGAAGCGCCGCACAACGGGGGCAGCGGATGCGTTGAAAAACAGCCATTGTGAGGAGCGGGGAGGCGGTCGGAAATGCTGCAGACGACGCACCAAAAAACGTTACATGCAATGTTTTTTGGAGGCGACGGTCCGACGCAACCGTCGCACGACGGTTGCGACGTGTGCCAGTGCATCGCTTATAAAAGTCAATGGAGAAAAAAAGCATCCTGCAAGCACTTTTGCAGGATGCGTTTTTTCTTCAAAACGACGCATAGCGACGTGCAGTGCACAACGCTAGTGTGAAAGTAGCCTTAGGCCTTTTTCACACTTCATTCTTTTGGTGTCAGTCCAAAACTGCCATTTTCCTCAAATAGAGGATCCACCATTTTTTTTTGTGGATCCGCTATTTTCCCATAGACTTGCATTAGCGACGCAGTGCTACGCATTGACACACGTCGCAACCGTCGTGCGATGGTTGCGTCGTGTTGCGTAGGTCCGTCGCCAACAAAAAAGTTGCATGTAACGTTTTTTGGTGCGTCGTCTGCAGCATTTCCGACCGCGCATGTGGGGCCTGAACTCCGCCACCTCCTCCCCGCACCTCACAATGGTGCAGCGGATGCGTTGAAAAACTGCATCCGCTGCCCCCGTTGTGTGGCGCTTCCACACTATGCGTCGGTACGTCGCAACGTTGCATTGCGACGTGCGTCGTACGCAGGGGCGGATTATAAGAGGGTCAATATGGGCGGTAGCCCAGGGCCCAGTGGTGTGGGGGGGCCCTGGGCTACCGCACAGATTGACCGCCTGAGTACTGTGAATGCCCGCCGCCGCCGGCATTTATGTGCCCCCGGACCCGGTGGGCAGAGAGAGGGGGCCGGCATCGGGCCCCTTCTCATCTGCTCACCAGGCCCCTTCCGGCGCTGCGGCAGTTAACAACAGCCGCCAGCCAATTGGAGGCTGGCAGCTGAAGTCGGCCGCAGCGCACACGTCGCCGGCGTCTGACGTCATTGTCAGTCGCCGGCGAGTGTGCGCTGCTGGAGGGAGCTGCTCGCCTCTGGAGCGCTGGTCAGGTGAGGAGAACTCTTTTTTTTTTTTTTTTTTTTGCGAACGGCAATGCTGAAGACACTGGGGGCAATGCTGGAGGCACTGGGGGCAATGCTGGAGGCACTGGGGCAATGCTGGAGACACTGGGGCAGATTGCTGGACACTGGGGGCAATGCTGGAGACACTGGGGCAGATTGCTGGACACTGGGGGTAATGCTGGAGACACTGGGGCATATTGCTGGACACTGGGGGTAATGCTGGAGACACTGGGGCAGATTGCTGGAGACACTGGGGCAGATTGCTGGAGACACTGGGGGCAATGCTGGAGACACTGGGGGCAATGCTGGAGACACTGGGGCAATGCTGGTGACACTGGGGCAGATTACTGGACACTGGGGGCAATGCTGGAGACACTGGGGCAGATTGCTGGACACACTGGGGCAGATTGCTGGAGACACTGGGGCAGATTGCTGGAGACACTGAGGCAGATTGCTGGAGACACTGGGGCAGATTGCTGGAGACACTGGGGCAGATTGCTGGAGACACTGGGGCAGATTGCTGGAGACACTGGGGGCAATGCTGGAGACACTGGGGGCAATGCTGGAGACACTGGGGCAGATTGCTGGACACTGGGGGCAATGCTGGAGACACTGGGGCAGATTGCTGGAGACACTGGGGGCAATGCTGGAGACACTGGGGGCAATGCTGGAGACACTGGGGGCAATGCTGGAGACACTGGGGCAGATTGCTGAAGACACTAGGGCAGATTGCTGGAGACACTGGGGCAGATTGCTGGACACACTGGGGCAATCCTGGAGACACTGGGGCAGATTGCTGGAGACACTGGGGCAGATTGCTGGACACTGGGGGCAATGCTGGAGACTCTGGGGCAATGCTGGAGACACTGGGGCTGATTGCTGGACACTGGGGGCAATGCTGGAGACACTGGGGGCAATGCTGGAGACACTGGGGCAGATTGCTGGAGACACTGGGGCAGATTCCTGGACACTGGGGGCAATGCTGGAGACTCTGGGGCAATGCTGGAGACACTGGGGCTGATTGCTGGACACTGGGGGCAATGCTGGAGACACTGGGGGCAATGCTGGAGACACTGGGGCAGATTGCTGGAGACACTGGGGCAGATTGCTGGAGACACTGGGGGCAATGCTGGAGACACTGGGGGCAATGCTGGAGACACTGGGGCAATGCTGGAGACACTGGGGCAGATTGCTGGACACTGGGGGCAATGCTGGAGACACTGGGGCAATGCTGGAGACACTGGGGCAGATTGCTGGAGACACAGGGGCAATGCTGGAGACACTGGGGCAGATTGCTGCAGACACTGGGGCAATGCTGGAGACACTGGGGCAGATTGCTGGAGACACTGGGGCAATGCTGGAGACACTGGGGCAGATTGCTGGACGCACTGGGGGCAATGCTGGGGGCAGATTGCTGGAGACACTGGGGCACATTGCTGGAGACACTGGGGCACATTGCTGGAGACACTGGGGCACAATGCTGGAGACACTGGGGCAATGCTGGAGACACTGGGGCAGATTGCTGGAGACACTGGGGCAGATTGCTGGACACACTGGGGGCAATGCTGGATACTCTAGGGCAATATGCTGGACATACTGGGGCATATTGTTGAATACACTGTCTGGGGGCAATGCTGGAGACACTGGGGCAATGTGTGGAGACCCTGGGGCACTGCTGGACACACTGGGCAATGCTGCACAATTGAACACACTGGGGCAGATTGCTGGACACACTGGTGGTAATATGCTGGACACACTGGGGCAGATTGCTGGACACACTGGGGGCAATGCTGGACACACTGGGGCAGATTGCTGGACACACTGGGGGTAATATGCTGGACACACTGGGGGTAATATGCTGGACACACTGGGGCAGATTGCTGGACACACTGGGCGCATGACTGGAGGCATGGGCAGAATGTAGACACGCGGCATGATCGGAGACACGGGGCAGAATGAAAGACATGGGGCAGGATTGGATCATGGGGCAGGATGGATACGATGGAGACAGATGGGGCAGGATGGGGAGATCATATGGTGTAGAATGGATACTCATGAGGGCGGGATGGGAGAACATATGGCTGGAGCCAGGAATGAGACACACGGGGCCAGGGTGGGGAATATTATTACCATAGGGGCTAATTAAGGGATATTATTACTGCAGTGATGTATTTATTTTATTTATTGAGTATACTGTTTTAAATGGGAGGGGGGGCGGTCCTGTTACTGTGCAGAGTGACACTATATCGCCTTTTTTTCTCCATGTGGTGTAATGTAGAAGTTGTGAAAAATTAAGTAATGTGTCCTGCGAGCAGAGCTCTAGATAACTATGTTATTTCCTGCAGAAATGAGTCCTGGCTGGAAGAAATGATGGCGGTCTGTGCTGGATGAAAGATGGAGGACTTCACCCAGAGACGTCACTGGTGAGTCAGTGTTACCTATACACTGACACTATACACTGTATACTATATACTATATACAGAGGTCCTGTGTACAATGTCACCAGTGATCACTGTATTACCTGTACACAGACACTGCATACTAAGTACAGATCTCCTGTGAATACTGGCACTTATGGTGATAGTATTGTGGGTTTTTTTTTTTTTAATTACTAATCAGTATTGTAGTATTCAGTCACTATGTGGTGGTAATATGTGGTCTGGAAATGGTGTGGTATTTGTCCCTTGAATGTGCTATTTGGTTACCAAGTGGTGGTAATATGTGGTCTTGACATGGTGCGGTGGTATTTGTTCCTTGTATGTGATATTATTCGATCACTGTGGTTGTAATTTGTGGTCTGGTCATGGTGCGGTGGTATTTGTTCCTTGTATGTGATATTATTGGTCAAAATATACCTAAATTGTATTGCAGATTTCAACAAATATTTAATAGGTTACAGTAGAGTAGGGCCCGGCCATTTTTCCGGAATAATCTGGTTCGGGTATCACATGACCCCCATCACATGACCGGGGGGGGGGGGCACAGTGTCTGAACAGCCCGGGGCCCTGGCTACCCTTAATCCACCCCTGGTCGTACGACGCTAGTGTGAAAGTAGCCTTATTCTCCGGTGGTCTCTATATGTATTATTTAAAAAGGGAGTTCTCTTTTTGTCCAGTGATAACTTTGTCATATTTCATATATTTCATATTTCATATATTTAGTATCATATGTATACTAAACTATATATACTATGAAATAGATGAGAAAGAAAAAAAGCTAAAAGCTTGATCACCATGGTTGTGCAGTTCTTGGTGCTGCTTTACAGCTTGTGACCAAGATGTGACCTCTCCTCATCAGCCTGAAGATAGAGGGGGAAGAGGAGGGAGGGGTTTGGGTGTGTTTTGGAGTGGGTGTGGTAGGTTCGGACTTAGTGGCCAGTGCAAAGCATCATGGAACTTGTAGTATTAGAGCACAATAACTCAGGAGAAAGGAAGTTGTCGATTAACCCCATGAGAGCTAAATCCAGCACTAAAGATGTGCTGCTACAGCATGATAAAAGGTAATATTGCTAAAATAAACACAGTAGATGTTTTCAGTGGCACATAATAGCAAGATTTATGAAAAAAAAAAAAAAGGTTATAGTAGTGGACAACTTCTTTAAGTTATGATATTGCTCCATTATAACGATAGTAGTTCTGTTCCCCCTCAGGCTTCTTTGGCTCTTTCTGGACCACACAGCATTGAACTGCGCAAGCGCGAGTAGTCAGTGACATGAACGTATGCACCAATGGCCAGTTTATCTACAGTACATGTTTTGCTGTTTCCATCCATTTTTGGCCCATGCAGACTCAAGTTTGCGCACAGACAGCACAGCACTAGCCGGTGGCACAGCTGTTCTGCTTTACTCTACCTATTTTCTCTCTCCCCCTTGTCCTATTTACCTATTTATATCTGACCCACACCGTCTCACCACACACGCTGTGAGACCTCACGCTACTCCACTGCACTTGGATTTATTACTACACAGGAAAGTTAATCATTTGTATCACCTCTTTATACTTTGCTTTTACAAGTTGATTGTTTACCCTTGGATCTATCATGCACTAATATTCCTCATGTATTTTCACGGAACACTGGCACAGTCAATCACCTCTGACAGGTACAATTTACTTCATCTGTCCTGCATTCCCTCATTTTTTTCTCTTTTTTTTCTGCAGCGGATCTTCTTTATACATCATATCTCGATCTATGACAATATGTCTCTCGATACCTGATGGCCGCCTGACCATTGAAAATAGTAATTTTCTTCTAAAAAATGTTTCTTCTATAATAGAATGCCTGCAGATATATAGTTTTTGTTAACAGTTCATTATGCATTACCAGTTATTCTCTACTTTATTCTACCCATAGTGAATGTGTACTTGAGATTGGAAAATCCTCTATATTCCACAAATCCCATAAATAAGATATAACTTCTGTAATATTATTTTGTACTGTTGCTTTGATGCATATGTAATGTTTATGGATCTTATGAGACATATTCAGATGTTACTATGTTTTTACATAAAGAATTGTTTACCATTTATGTCTTATATAGATAACCTTTCATAGATAGCCAGAGAGCCAAAACGTTGGGTCTTGATTTCTATCTCAAGTTGATCATTTCAATAAATACAGTGTGTCCAAAAAATCATGGTGCACTTCTGACCAGTCACTGGAAAGCAACAAAAAATGATAGAAATGTGAAATCTGCTACAAATAAAAGAAAATCTCTCCCAGTTTCATACCTTTTCAGTGCAGTACGATGTTGGCTACATTTGTTGCCCTACACACATCCAAAAGATAGTGAAGTTCTTGCCACACACGGGTCAGGACGTCTGGTGTAACAGAGTGAATAATGTCTGTGATTCTCTGTTTTAAGTGATTAATGTCATTGATATGTTCAATGTACACATGTTACTTCACATAACGATCCAGGAATCGTGGTGGCCATAGCTTGACAGAACCCCTGCCTATCCACCGACAGGGGAATATTCTATCCAGAAACTCACAAACAGTGGTGGCGTAGTGTGGAGGAGCACCGTCCTGTTGAAAGATGACACCTTTTGGAAATTGTGGCACTGCATATAATTCCAACATGTCAAGATACGTGTTTGCCGTCACAGACCAATCGCCAAAAAAAAATGGGCCTATCACCTTATCATGCATCAGGCCACACCACGTGTTCACTTTAGGGGTGTTATGTTCATACTCAACTTAGGCATGAGGATGTTCAGCAGCCCATATTCGGACGTTATGGCGATGAATATGTCCAGAGATATGGAAAGGTCGCCTCATCGCTAAACACAATGCAACCCTCCTCTCCCACTCTTGACACATTGATAGCAACAACGCAGAAGAAATGCTAGCACAGGCTTCCAGTATCCGTTGTTTCAGATACTGCACATCTCGTATCTTCACAGCATGGACAATTGCCTTCAGATGAACCCAGCATTTGAAACAAGGGATACTGGAGGCCTGTGCTAGCATTTCTTTTGTGGTGTTGCTATCAGTGTGTCAAGAGTGGGAGAAGAGGGTTGCATTGACAATCCAACACAATGGGCAGCATTTTGAACAAGTTTTATAAGTGGTCATAAACTTGTAAATAACTCATGAAAGAATAAAGTTACGTTAAAACCAAGCACACCATTGTTTTTCTTGTGAATTTCACAATAAGTTTGATGTGTCATGTTTCCCATTGGAAAAAATAAAGTTGGATCCAATATGGCCAACTTCAAAATGGCCGCCATGGTCATCACCCGTCTTGAAAAGTTTTCCCCCTCCCATATACTAATGTGTCACAAACAGGAAGTTGATATCACCAACCAATCCCATTTTATTTAGGTGTATGCGTATAAATGACCCACCCTGTAGATCCTGTGACTGGTCAAAAGTGCACCATAACTTTAAGGAGACTCTGTACATATTGTTTTCTGCAAGATTGCATGTTGTGCCAAAGGTTTTTTTAACATTTAAGGTACGTTCACACAGGACTTTTTTGCTGCTTTTTTTTGCTGCTTTTTTTTATGCTAATTTTCAGCTGCTTTTTACAGTACCAGTAAAGCCTATGAGATTTAAGAAATCTCATGCACACACGTTGGTTTTTTGTTTGATCAGTTTTTTCTGCTTTGCTGCTTTTTTTGGACATAGGGCATGTCACTTCTTTCAGCGTTTTTGCTGCGTTTTTGCAGCGTTTTTTCACCCATTGACTTGAATGGGTGATGAAAAAAACGCTGCAAAAACGCTGAAAAAACGCATGTAGCATTATTTGCTGCGTTTTTTGTGCAGAAAATCATGGCCAGCAGGAAGGGATCTCACAGCCAAGAGCTTAGGGGTGTGGTTAGTGAGGTGTGAAGAGCCATTGTGAGCCATTGTGAGGTGTGAAGAGCCATTGTGAGGTGTCCTGATTGTGATCTATTGTGAGGGAGTTCCTGGTAGTGAGGTGTGAAGAGCCATTGTGAGCCATTGTGAGGTGTGAAGAGCCATTGTGAGGTGTCCTGATTGTGATCTATTGTGAGGGAGTTCCTGGTAGTGAGGTGTGAAGAGCCATTGTGAGGTGTGAAGAGCCATTGTGAGGTGTCCTGATTGTGATCTATTGTGAGGGAGTTCCTGGTAGTAAGGTGTGAAGAGCCATTGTGAGGTGTCCTAGCAGCTGAAAATTGGCATAAAAAAAGCAGCAAAAATCTGCAGCAAAAATCTGCAGCAAAAAAGTCCTGTGTGAACGTACCCAAAAAACGCACCAAAAACGCACCAAAAAAACGCACCTAAATTAGCATAAAAAAAAGCAGCAAAAAAAGCAGCAAAAAAGTCCTGTGTGAACGTACCCTTAGACTAACATTTTTCTTGATGCTCCTATTTTGGGGTTGCAGTTCCCTTGACATATATTATATATTTCTAAAGGTGCTATTGACATGAAATTCTCAACAGATGTTGGTAACAACCCATCCAATCTACACAGGAAAAGAAATCAAACTATATATGTCAATGAATTAAGTTATGTGTAATAATGACAAATGACACAGGGAGAAAGTTTTAAACGCATTAAGAAAGTGAGGTGCAAAAAGCAATGGAAAGTTATGACACCAGCTGAAATCTATCAGTAATTAGAAAGCAATCCTTCCACTTAGTGAGAAATAATATCAGCTGGTTCAACTGATGGCCTGTAAAAATGTATCTTATTAGTAAGGTGCCTCACAAAAAAACATCTAATGATTGGTAAAGTGAAGCTATCTCAATATCTTATGAACCTTACTGTTGTAAAACATACTGCTGACATTGGTTACAGAAGAATTTCAACACTACTGAAAGTTCCAGTGAGCATTGTTGGGGCCATAATTTGAAAGTGGAAAGAACATCATTTCACCACATACCAGCACTACCAGGTGCTCCCCACAAGATTTAAGACAGAGGAGTGAAAATAATTATCAGAAGTGATGACCAAGAGCCAATGACTACTTGTGGAGAGCTGAAAAAAAGACATGGAATCAGCAGGTACAATTGTTTCAAAGAAAACTCTAAGTAATGCACTCTACTTCCATGTCCTGTATGCATGCTCACCACACAAGACTCCATTGCCAATCAAAAGCGCGTTTAAAGTTTGTTCAACAACATTTAGACAAACCTAAGAAGTACTGGGAGAATATAGTCTGGTCAGATGAGACCAAAATTTAACTTTTTGGATGCCATAATACACCCCATCTGGTGAGAATTTCATGCCAATAGCACCTTTAGAAATATATTTGTTTAGGAAATTGGTGGCAGGTTTAATACTTATTTAATCCGCTGTATATTCATAGCACCGTCTATTATTATATTCTAATATTTCAATGCTATATCTTTTATATACAGCCATTTCAATTATTAGAGATTATTACTCTGACTATTTTCACTATACCCATATCTTATGCATTTGTCAAGAATTTTCTTTTGTGCATTGCCCCTCTTGTTTTTAATGCAGATTTTATTAACATTTGTATGTATTAATAATTATATTTATAAATGTCTTTTGTGTGGCTATTCACTTTTTTGTAGGTATACATATAAAGTCCAAAATTGTTCATGTTTGAATGAAAAAATAATAAATGCACAATATGTCATACCTGTACTACTCTTCCACTTTTTGATCCTCCCAGTTCTCAGAGGCACAGGGAAACCACTGATCTGCCTTCAGTATGCTTCTCCTTACTTCCCACAATGTATTGCATTATATAAACTACAGGGTTACAGTGGCTGTTTCAGAGAGGCAGGATGCTTTTTCTAGAAAATAAAAAGCAAGCCATTTTCCCTAATTCTGAACAATCCCTTTGAAATGTAAAATAACTATTTGTTTGATTTTGGTTTTGAAAAGGTTTACAAATAATAATTCGTGGAAGGGGGTGTGGCTTTGGCGCAGGTGATGTAGGTCGCAAAACGTGCAAGCTCCTGAGGTGACCCTCTAAAATAACATATAATACGACTTTTTTGAAAATTTTTGCTTCCATTCATATCTACTTTTATTCCGAAATTTATTGTGCACATTTTGAGACATTATTCGCCTTAATCGGATAATTCTAGGATTGTTTATCCTGTTTTGAAGATGACAGACTTAAAATTGCATCATCAAACGGCTTGTCCCTGTGAGTGACTAATTTTCTGAGGTAAAATAAACTTACAGGACTACAATTTTTCTTTTTAAACATTGTGTTTTTTAATTTTTTAAATACATTTGTGTGGATTTATGACATTTTTAAGACAATTCTTGCTTTTAGTGCTTTTTTTTCTGGTTTACCTGGAGTCTGTGAGGTCGCTATGATTACCTCAGTAACCTCTATTGCTCTGCTGAAGACATCGTGTTAATTTCTATTAACCCCTTTCTGACCTCGGACGGGATAGTACGTCCAAAGTCAGATACCGCGCTTTGATGCAGGGCTCCGCCTGCATCAAAGCCGAGACATGTCTGCTGTTTTGAACAGCTGACATGTACCTGCAATAGCGGCGGGTAAAATCACGATTCACCCGCCGCTATTAACCCCTTCCCGACCCATGACGCCACGTAGGCGTCATGAAAACCCGTGCCAATCCGACCCATGACGCCTATGTGGCGTCATGGAATGATCGCGTCCCTGCAGATCGGGTGAAGGGGTTAACTCCTATTTTACCCGATCTGCAGGGAGAGGGGGAGTGGTACTTCAGCCCAGGGGGGGTGGCTTCACCCCCCCGTGGCTACGATCGCTCTGATTGGCTGTTGAAAGTGAAACTGCCAATCAGAGCGATTTGTAATATTTCACCTAAAAAACTGGTGAAATATTACAATCCAGCCATGGCCGATGCTGCAATATCATCGGCCATGGCTGGAAATACTAAAGTGCCCCCCCCCACGCCCACCGATCGCCCCCCCCCGTCCTCCGTTATGGGGTCCGGTCCCCTCCGTCCGCCTGCCGGCTCCCCCGTCCTCCTGTCCGCTCCCTCCTTGCTCAGACCCACCCCCCCTGTGCTCTGTTCCCCCCCCCGTGCTCCAATCCACCCCCCCACCACCCCTTCATACTTACCGATCCTCCCGGTGTCCGGCCGTCTCCTCGCTGGGCGCCGCCATCTTGGAAAATGGCGGGCGCATGCTCAGTGCGCCCGCCGAATCTGCCAGTCGGCAGATTCCTTACAGGTACATTTTGATCGCTGTGGTAGGTTCTATCACAGCGATCAAAATAAAAAAAAAAATAAATACCCCCCCCCCTTTATCACCCCCATAGGGACAATGATAAAATAAAGAATTTTTTTTTTTTTTTTTCCACTAGGGTTAGGGTTAGAACTAGGGTTAGAACTAGGGGTAGGGTTAGGGGTAGGGTTAGGGTTACAGGTAGGGTTAGGGGTAGGGTTATGGCATGTGCACACAGAGCGGATCGGCCGCGGATCCGCAGCGGATCGGCCGCGGATCGGCCGCGGATCGGCAGCGGATCGGCCGCGGATCGGCAGCGGATCGGCCACGGATCGGCCGCGGATCGGCAGCGGATCCACAGCGGATCGGCAGCGGATCCGCAGCGGATCGGCCGCGGATCGGCAGCGGATCGGCCGCGGATCGGCAGCGGATCGGCAGCGGATCGGCCGCGGATTGGCAGCGGATCGGCAGCAGATCCGCAGCGGATCGGCCGCGGATCCGCAGCGGATCCGCAGCGGATTGGCAGCGGATCCGCAGCGGATTGGCCGCGGATCCGCAGCGGATTGACAGCGGATTGGCCGCGGATCCGCAGCGGATTGACAGCGGATTGGCCGCGGATCCGCAGCGGATCGGCCGCGGATCCGCAGCGGATCCGCAGCGGATTGGCAGCGGATCCGCAGCGGATTGGCCGCGGATCCGCAGCGGATTGACAGCGGATTGGCCGCGGATCCGCAGCGGATTGGCAGCGGATTGGCCGCGGATCCGCAGCGGATTGGCCGCTGCGAATTCGAAGCAGTTTTCCATCAGGTTTACAGTACCATGTACACCTAAGGAAAACCAAATCCGCTGTGCCCATGGTGCGGAAAATTCCGTGCAGAAACGCTGCGTTGTATTTTCCGCAGCATGTCAATTCTTTGTGCAGATTCCGCAGCGTTTTACACCTGTTCCTCAATAGGAATCCGCAGGTGAAATCCGCACAAAAAAACACTGGAAATCTGCTGTAAATCCGCAGGTAAAACGCAGTGCCTTTTACCTGCAGATTTTTCAAAAATCGTGCGGAAAAATCTCACACGAATCCGCAACGTGGGCACATAGCCTTAGGGTTAGGGTTGGAATTAGAGTTAGGGTTGGAATTAGGGCTGGGGTTTGAAATAGGGTTAAGATTAGGCTTGTGGTTAGGGTTACGGATAGGGTTAGGGGTGTGTTGGGGTTACAGTTGTGGTTAGGGTTGGGATTAGGGCTACGGTTGGGATTGGGGTTAGGATTAGGGTTGGAATTAGGGTTACGGGTGTGTTGCGGTTAGGGTTGTGGTTAGGGGTGTGTTGTGGTTAGGGTTGTGATTAGGGTTATGGCTACAGTTGGGATTAGGATTAGGGGTGTGTTGGGGTTAGTGTTGAAGTTAGAATTGAGGGGTTTCCACTGTTTAGGCACATCAGGGGTCTCCAAACGCAACATGGCGCCACCATTGATTCCAGCCAATCTTGCATTCAAAAAGTCAAATGGTGCTCCCTCCCTTCCAAGCCCCGACGTGCGCCCAAACAGTGGTTTACCCCCACATTTGGGGTACCAGCGTACTCAGGACAAACTGGGCAACAACTGTTGGGGTACAATTTCTCCTGTTACCCTTGCAAAAATAAAAAATTACTTGCTAAAACATAATTTTTGAGGAAAGAACAATTATTTTTTATTTTCACGGCTCTGCGTTATAAACTTCTGTGAAGCACTTGGGGGTTGAACGTGCTCACCACACATCTAGATAAGTTCCTTGGGGGGTCTAGTTTCCAAAATGGGGTCACTTGTGGGGGGTTTCTACTGTTTAGGCATATCAGGGGCTCTGCAAACGTAACATGATGCCCGCAGACCATTCCATCAAAGTCTGCATTCCAAAACGTCACTACTTCCCTTCCGAGCCCCGGCATGTGCCCAAACAGTGGTTTACCCCCACATATGGGGTATCAGCGTACTCAGGAGAAACTGGACAACAACTTTTGGGGTCCAATTTCTCCTGTTACTCTTGCAAAAATAAAAAATTCTGGGCTAAAAAAATATTTTTGAGGAAAGGAAACACATTTATTATTTTCACGGCTCTGCGTTATAAACTTCTGTGAAGCATTTGGGGGTTCAAAGTGCTCACCACACATCTAGATAAGTTCCCTTGGGGGTCTAGTTTCCAAAATGGAGTCAATTGTGGGGAGTTCCTACTGTTTAGGCACATCAGGGGCTCTGCAAACGCAACCTGATGCCCGCAGAGCATTCCATCAAAGTCTGCATTTCAAAACGTCACTACTTCCCTTCCGAACCCCGACGTGTGCCAAAACAGTGGTTTACCCCCACATATGGGGTATCAGCGTACTCAGGAGAAACTGGACAACAACTTTTGGGGTCCAATTTCTCCTGTTACTCTTGCAAAAATAAAAAAATTCTGGGCTAAAAAATATTTTTGAGGAAAGGAAACACATTTTTTATTTTCACGGCTCTGCGTTATAAACTTCTGTGAAGCACTTGGGGGTTCAAAGTGCTCACCACACATCTAGATTAGTTCCTTGGGAGGTCTAGTTTCCAAAATGGGGTCACTTGTGCGGGAGCTCCAATGTTTAGGCACACAGGGGCTCTCCAAACGCGACATGGTGTCCGCTAATGATTGGAGCTAATTTTCCATTCAAAAAGCCAAATGGCGTGCCTTCCCTTCCGAGCCCTGCCGTGCGCCCAAACAGTGGTTTACCCCCACATATGGGGTATCACCGTACTCAGGACAAACTGGACAACAAAATTTGGGGTCCAATTTCTCCTATTACCCTTGGGAAAATAAAAAATTCTGGGCTAAAAATCATTTTTGAGGAAAGAAAAATTATTTTTTTATTTTCACGGCTCTGCGTTATAAACTTCTGTGAAGCACCTGGGGGTTATAAGTGCTCACTATGCATCTAGATTAGTTCCTTGGGGGGTCTAGTTTCCAAAATGGGGTCACTTGTAGGGGAGCTCCAATGTTTAGGCACACAGGGGCTCTCCAAACGCGACATGGTGTCCGCTAACGATTGGAGCTAATTTTCCATTCAAAAAGTCAAATGGCACGCCTCCCCTTCCGAGCCTTGCCGTGCACCCAAAAAGTGGTTTACCCCCACATATGAGGTATCGGCATACTCAGGAGAAATTTCCCAACAAATTTTAGGATCCATTTTATCCTGTTGCCCATGTAAAAATGAAAGAATTGAGGCTAAAAGAAATTTTGTGTGAAAAAAAAGTACTTTTTCATTTTTGCGGATCAATTTGTGAAACACCTGGGGGTTTAAAGTGCTCACTATGCCTCTAGATGAGTTCCTTGGGGGGTCTAGTTTCCAAAATGGGGTCACTTGTGGAGGAGCTCCAATGTTTAGGCACACAGGGGCTTTCCAAACGCGACATGGTGTCCGCTAACGATGGAGATAATTTTTCATTCAAAAAGTCAAATGGCGCTCCTTCCCTTCCGAGCCTTACCATGTGCCCAAACAGTGGTTTACCCCCACATGTGAGGTATTGGTGTACTCAGGAGAAATTGCCCAACAAAATTTAGGATCCATTTTATCCTGTTGCCCATGTGAAAATGAAAAAATTGAGACTAAAATAATTTTTTTGTGAAAAAAAAGTACTTTTTCATTTTTACGGATCAATTTGTGAAGCACCTGGGGATTTAAAGTGCTCACTATGCTTCTAGATAAGTTCCTTGGGGGGTCTAGTTTCCAAAATGGGGTCACTTGTGGGGGAGCTCCAATGTTTAGGCACACGGGGGCTCTCCAAACGTGACATGGTGTCCGCTAAAGATTGGAGCCAATTTTTCATTCAAAATGTCAAATGGCGCTCCTTCCCTTCCGAGCCCTGCCGTGCGCCCAAACAGTGGTTTACCCCCACATATGAGGTATCAGCGTACTCAGGACAAATTGGACAACAACGTCCGTGGTCCAGTTTCTCCTTTTACCGCTGGGAAAATAAAAAAATTGTTGCTAAAAGATCATTTTTGTGACTAAAAAGTTAAATGTTCATTTTTTCCTTCCATGTTGCTTCTGCTGCTGTGAAACACCTGAAGGGTTAATAAACTTCTTGAATGTGGTTTTGAGCACCTTGAGGGGTGCAGTTTTTAGAATGGTGTCACTTTTGGGTATTTTCAGCCATATAGAACCCTCAAAATGACTTCAAATGTGAGGTGGTCCCTAAAAAAAATGGTTTTGTAAATTTTGTTGTAAAAATGAGAAATCACTGGTCAAATTTTAACCCTTATAACTTCCTAGCAAAAAAAAAAATTGTTTCCAAAATTGTGCTGATGTAAAGTAGACATGTGGGAAACGTTATTTATTAACTATTTTGTGTCACATAACTCTCTGGTTTAACAGAATAAAAATTCAAAATGTGAAAATTGCGAAATTTTCAAATTTTTTGCCAAATTTCCGTTTTTTTCACAAATAAACTCAGAAATTATCGACCTAAATTTACCACTAACATGAAGCCCAATATGTCACGAAAAAACAATCTCAGAATCGCTAGGATCCGTTGAAGCATTCCTGAGTTATTACCTCATAAAGGGACACTGGTCAGAATTGCAAAAAACGGCAAGGTCATTAAGGCTAAAATAGGCTGGGTCATGAAGGGGTTAACTAGTTAAATGCCGCTGTCAAACGCAGACAGCGGCATTTAACCGATCGTGTTGTGCCAGCTTCTAGCCTCCTATGGAGGCTATTGAAGCATGGCAAAAGTTAAAAAAAATGTGAAAAAAATAAAAAAAATATAAAAGTTTAAATCACCCCCCTTTTGCCCCATTCAAAATAAATCAATAAAAAAATATCAAACCTACACATATTTGGTATCACCGCGCTCAGAATCGCCCGATCTATCAATAAGAAAAAGTATTAACCTGATCGCTAAACAGCGTAGCGAGAAAAAAATTTGAAATGCCAGAATTACGTTTTTTTGGTCGCCATGACATTGCATTAAAATGCAATAACGGGCGATCAAAAGAACGTATCTGCACCAAAATGGTATCATTAAAAACGCCAGCTCGGTACACAAAAAATAAGCCCTCACCCGACCCCAGATCATGAAAAATGGAGACGATACGGGTATCGGAAAATGGCGCAATTTTTTTTAGCAAAGTTTGGAATTTTTTTCACCACTTAGATAAAAAATAACCTAGTCATGTTAGGTGTCTATGAACTCGTAATGACCTGGAGAATCATAATGGCAGTTTTAGCATTTAGTGAACCTAGTAAAAAAGCCAATCAAAAACCAAGTGTGGGATTGCACTTTTTTTGCAATTTCACCGCACTTGGAATTTTTTTCCCGTTTTCTAGTACACAACATGCTAAAACCAATGATGTCATTCAAAAGTACAACTCGTCCCGCAAACATAAGCACTCACATGGCCATGTTGATGAAAAAATAAAAAAGTTATGGCTCTGGGAAGGAGGGGAGTGAAAAACGAACACGGAAAAACGGAAAATCCCAAGGTCATGAAGGAGTTAATAACACCACTGGAGGTTTTTTGGGGGGGTTTCCCCTGGCCATCTGGGGGGGTTACCCTTTTTTTTATCAAATTTGTACCAGGCACATCATCTTTGAGGGCCCTGTCATGGCCTGTCATAAGCGCTGGTGGGCCAGCATTTATTTCCTTCAGTGATGTCACCGCTAATCGAGCGGTGTGACAGACTGCCAAGAAACACCTCCCTGGACCTTCCTTAGGACTACGTTTGGACCTGGCACACGGGGGGTGAGGATTCTGTCAGGGTCCGCTCCAGGCGCCATCTTCCTTCATCTCAGTGACGTTACCACTAATCAGGCGGCGTCACAAACTAGAATGGAACACCTCCCTGAACCTTCCTTGGGTGTGCCTCTACCCTACCAGGGGAGTTTACCAACTTTTAACTGTATTTGCACCTAGCACACCGGGGGAAGCGTCTACCACGGACCGCTCCAGGCACCATCTTCCTCCCCTTCAGTGATGTCATCGCTGCTTGCGATATTCCAGTAAGTGCTCAAATTGCTTCGGAACCACTTCAGAAGACTCCCTTTGGGTTGCCCACTGTGAACCGGGGGGTCTGGGATCTATTTTGCTTTTGTTTTCATTGGGCACACCGCCTGGGAAGATCCTGTCAAGGACCGTTGTTTCCATCTACTGGAGGCTGCAGAAGATTACAGTTGCTCTGTCTTTGCATAATATTGACTAATTGCTTGCTTGGTTTCATTGAGGGTGGGGAAGGGGTGTGTATTTTTATTGCCTGAACAGGTCTTTTTGGTACATTTCTTTTTAGCACTTACTTTTAATAAAGTGGGAGTTGGTTGCAATTAATAACAATTATAAAATATATATAAAAATTATAGAATAACTGAATATATTAAATACAATACAGATCAAATTAATACACCTAAATACTTAATAATAATAATTATATAAAGCTTATAACAAATTTGCATTGCATATTTATATATCTACCTATTTACATATTAGTAAATATTTAATATAAAGGGGTGTGGCCTCCCTGTTTCTGAGCTAGAGACTATATATAGGGCTTCCCCAGTCTGGTGTTTCACTGGTTGGGCCCAGTCCTTTTGTCTGCCCTTATTCACACTGAGGTCAACATTGACACATGGTAAGGTTTTAATATTAGACAGTGTAGGACTGTCCCTATCAGAGTTACCCTGATGAGGTGGGATGGCTATTGTGCTATTTTTTTTATCAAAAAACAGTATTACTAAAAACTCTGTGTTATTTGAATGCACTTTCGCTTTTTTGCTTAGTTACATCAGAGTTTTTTTTTCTCTTGTAGGTTTTACTATTTACATATTAGGCATTGTTTTGCTTTGGTTGGCACTTGCTCCCTCAGTCCTCCTTTTGGGGGTGGGGCTATAATTGCCTAGTCAATTGGTACTCATCTGAGCACATTGTGGTGGGACCTTGTCTTACCTTCAATCACTTTTTTATAATATGCTGGACACCATGAGTCATCTCACCTCTTAATTGCCCATGGCTAAATCTTCTGGTTCTTCTAGAGCTCAAAAACAAAATAAGGACCCACAGCCTAATCGTGGTTCTTCAAGGGACTCTGTTAATTTGCTGAATCCAGTTAAGTCTCATTCTCCTATTGAGAGAGAGCTCTCACAGTCCTCTATCAAGGCCCTCTCTCATTCCGCGTCCACTGTCATGAATTCCCAATGGCTAGGGATAGCACAGGACAAGCAAAGTATAACAAATATCGGACGAGCTCTAGGGTGATGGAACCTGGGCTGACCGCTGCCCTACGCCTGACAAACGCAACTAGAGATAGCCAGGGAGCGTTCCTACGTTGGTTCTAGACGCCACGCACCAGCCTAAGAGCTAACTAGTACTGCAGAGAAAACAAGACCTCACTTGCCTCCAGAGGAATTAACCCCAAAGGTATAGTTGCCCCCCACATGTATTGACGGTGAAATGAGAGGAAGGCACACACATAGAGATGATGTATATAGCTTTAGCAAATAGAGGCCCGCTGAAAACTAGAAAGCAGAATGATACAAAAGGGGACTGAGCGGTCAGCAAAAAACCCTAATCAAAAAAACCATCCTGAGATTACAAGAACCCATGTGCCAACTCATGGCACATGGGGAGAACCTCAGTCCACTAGAGCAACCAGCTAGCATAGAGACATTCTAAGCAAGCTGGACCACAAACCAAACAACTGAAAATCAGCACTTAGCTTATCCTGAAAGATCTGGGAGCAGGTAGGCAGGAACCAAACAGAGCACATCTGAACACATTGATAGCCGGCAAGGGAAATGACAGAAAGGCCAGGTAAAATAGGAAACACCCAGCCTCTGATGGACAGGTGGAAACCAAAGGCCGCAACCCACCAAAGTCACCCAGTACCAGCAGTAACCACCAGAGGGAGCCCACCAACAGAATCCACAACAGTCCACGCCTAAAGCTTGCTTAGCAGAGCTCGGTGTGGAACTTCCCTCTTCACTCATTCCTACTGAGACCATGGACCTCTCTTCCTCTACAAAGAGGAAGGGTTCCTCGAGTTGGGGGGGAACTCGGTCCTACATTACCAATTCTTCAGAAGAGGATTCTACAAATTACTCTCCCAATCCTAGTCCAAAGAAGTCCAAGCCAAGGACCGAGGAACCATCTGTGTCTTCCCTGTCTTGTACCTTTCATGATGCAACGTCGCTTGAGGCGTGTATGAATACTCTGGTTGATAAACTTAGCGCCGGATTGCGTCTTGATATGGACAAGCAGACAAAAATATTTCAGGAGACTCTCGAGTTTTTCACTTCTCGGTTGGATAACCATAAAGTGAGATTGAGAGAATTGGAAAAGACACATGCACTGTCCCTATAGGAACAGTCTGACTCTAAGTCAGAGATTAGTCAGTTGAAGCTTAAGTTGGCAGATCTAGAGAACAGATCCCGTCGTAACAACATTAAAATTTAGAGGTATATCTGAAGATATCTCGCCCATTAAGCTCCCTGAGTTTGTTAAGGGCATTTTTAGGAGGATGATTCCCAATCTTCTGGATGTGGATCTCATTAAAGATCATATCCATCATCTTCCTAAGCCTCCTCCTGTCCCTAAAGACCTCCCTAGAGATGTTATAATGAAAATTCACTTTTATCATATTAAAGAGAAAATACAAGACCTGGTCAAAATTAAAGGAGCATTCCCGGAACCCTATCACCATCTTAAGTTGTTTGCTGACCTGTCCAAAGCAACTATTGAGGGTCGGAGGCACTTTAGATCACTCACCTCCATTCTGAGAGAGAAAAGCCTTCTTTACAAGTGGGGTTTTCCTCTGAGGCTCATCTTTAATTATAGGGGGAAAAATGCAGTTTTTCTTACACCTGAGGAAGGTCTCCTATTTTTGAAATCCCACGGTGTTATTTCTTCCATTCCTGCATCTATTTCCACAGGTCCAGGTCATGTCACTTGAGCTCAATTTGTCATTTTTTGATTTGCGTACCTGGGTTTTCTAATATTCTATGATATTGTGCTTCTATTATTCATTTGTTCAATCTTAAATATTTGTTATTGGTACTAATGAGGGTCTTCTTGGCCTTGCGCTGCATGGACTTTTTTCTCCGGTACAAGAAGGAGAGCCATTTTCTCGGTTTCCCTCTAATGCTCTAGTACTATAAAGTTTAAGGTTTGTACTATTCTTTGTCTATTTAGTCTTGGTAGTGATTTCTTTTTTTGTTACTTTCCAGCTGGTAATTGCCAATTTTTTCTTTCTTTTTTCTATCATGGTGCTTACTTTGGTTACCTATAATGTGAGGGGTCTTAATAGCCCGAATAGATGTTTTTCCTTTGAGAAGGAAATTAATAAATCTGTTGTGGATGTGGTGCGCCTGCAAGAGACTAAATTTAAGATACATAATCATCCTACATTTGCCCTAAAAAATTACCCACATGTTTTTGAAGCCTCGGGTCCCTCTAAAGGGCCAGGCATTATGACCCTGATCAGAGACTCCTTGTCGTTTGAACAATTGGAGGAATTGGTTGATGTGAATGGTCATTTTCATGTCCTTGTTTGTAAGTTAAATTCCCAAATTTACACAATTGTAAATATTTATGCTCCTAATAAGGGTCAAATTACATTTTTAGATAAGTTGCTCAAAAAAATTGAACCACTTAAAAAGGCATTCTTTTAATTTTAGGAGATTTTAATTTGGTCCCTGATAATATATTTGATGCCTCATCCTCAAATAGGCTTAACTTCCCCTCCTTAAATAATTGGCTTTTTACTCATGAACTTTATGACATCTTTAGATGTTTAAACTGCACTTCAAGGGAATACACATATTTTTCTGACTCCCATTTGTCAGCTTCTCGCATTGATCTGATATTATCAGATGTGTTCTCCCTCCCTAGATTTTCCTCTATATACATTGATAATAAATCCATTTCGGATCCTGCCCCTGTCATTGCCAGATTGATTGAAGGTCACTCTAATAATAATCAACAGTTGTGGAAGTGTAATGTTTCTATTTTTCAAAATCCTACATACCATGAAGAAATTTCTAGATCTCTTAACCTTTATTTTTCTGAGAAAGTGTATGACCCTTCCAAGCCATTCCTCCAGTGGAACGCGCACAAGGCGGTTCTACGTGGCACTCTCATTCATATTTCCTCCCTTATTAAAAATTTTAACCGCCAAAAGATTAAACGTTTACAAGCCTTGATTAAAGAGAAGGAGTTGGAGCTGGCATTGGCCAATAGCCCAACCCCTTGTTCCAAAACTTTGACTGATTTATCCCATCTTAGGAATGAATTGAGGGCCACAATTTTTTCATTTTATGGCTGTGGGGTCAAACAATCAAAGCTCAATCATTATATGTCCCTTAACAAGCCCACTCGTTTTACGTTCAATAAAATTAAAAAGGTTAGAATACGTAACCGAATTGACAAGATCATTTCTCCTAAGGTCATTTCTCTCATCCACCCACAGGACATTGAAAATGAATTTGCACAATATTTCAATCAATTATATAATTTGCGGTCTGATCCCTCTCTTCCCATTCAAGGTGCGAGATCTATTGATGACTTTTTGTCTTCTGTCAATCTTCCACAACTCAATTCCATGGATGCAGACTTTTTGGCAGCTCCTTTTACTGCAGAAGAGATTAGTGACATAATAAAACAATTGAAATCTTATAAGGCCCCTGGTCCTGATGGTTATAGCAATAATTATTATAAATCATTCCATGAAATTCTTGTCCCCCATTTAGTTCAAATTTTCAATGTCGCTGCGTCCTTTGGTTCTTTCCCTAGGGAAAATTTGGATGCCACAATTATACTTATTTCCAAGCCTCATACTAGTCCTGATCAAATACTTAATTACCGTCCCATTTCATTAATTAATACTGATCTCAAAATATATTCCAAAGTCTTAGCTAACCGCCTTAACCCCTTCCCGACCTGTGACACAGCGTATGCGTCATGAAAGTCGATGCCAATCCGACCTGTGACGCATATGCTGTGTCACAGAATGATCGCGTCCCTACAGATCGGGTGAAAGGGTTAACTCCCATTTTACCCGATCTGCAGAGACAGGGGGAGTGGTACTTTAGCCCAGGGGGGTGGCTTCACCCCCCCGTGGCTACGATCGCTCTCATTGGCTGTTGAAAGTGAAACTGCCAATCAGAGCGATTTGTAATATTTCACCTATGAAAATGGTGAAATATTACAATCCAGCCATGGCCGATGCTGCAATAGCATCTGCCATGGCTGGAGACCCCGATCATTAGGGGTGGGGTTAGGGGTAGGGTTGCACTTAGGGTTGCACTTATGGTTGCACTTAGGGTTGCACTCAGGGTTGCACTCAGGGTTGCACTTAGGGCTAGGGTTGCACTTAGGGTTGCACTTAGGGTTGCACTTAGGGTTAGGGTTGCACTTAGGGTTAGGGTTGCACTTAGGGCTAGGGTTGCACTTAGGGCTAGGGTTGCACTTAGGGCTAGGTTTGCACTTAAGGCTAGGGTTGCACTTAGGGTTGCACTTAGGGCTAGGGATGCACTTAGGGCTAGGGTTGCACTTAGGGCTAGGGTTGCACTTAGGGTTGCACTTAGGGTTGCACTTAGGGTTAGGGTTGCACTTAGGGTTAGGGTTGCACTTAGGGTTGCACTTAGGGCTAGGGTTGCACTTAGGGCTAGGGTTGCACTTAGGGTTGCACTTAGGGTTGCACTTAGGGCTAGGGTTGCACTTAGGGTTACACTTAGGGCTAGGGATGCACTTAGGGCTAGGGTTGCACTTAGGGCTAGGGTTGCACTTAGGGCTAGGGTTAGAATTAGGGTTAGGGTTAGAATTAGGGTTAGAATTAGGGTTGCAATTAGGGTTAGGGTTGGAATTAGGGTTAGAATTAGGCTATGTGCACACGGTGCGGATTTGGCTGCGGATCCGCAGCGGATTGGTCGCTGTGGATTCGTATCAGTTTTCCATCACGTTTACAGTACCACGTAAACCTATGGAAAACCAAATCCGCTGTGCCCATGGTGCGGAAAATACAGCGCGGAAACGCTGCGTTGTATTTTCCGCAGCATGTCAATTCTTTGTGCAATTCTGCAGCGTTTTACACCTGCTCCATAATAGGAATCCGCAAGTGAAATCCACACAAAAAACACTGGAAATCCGCGGTAAATCCGCAGGTAAAGCGCAGTGCGTTTTACCTGCAGATTTTTCAAAAACTGCGGAAAAATCCACACAAATCCGCAACGTGAGCACATAGCCTTAGGGTTAGGGTTGGAATTAGGGGTAATACTAGGGTTAGGGGTGTGTTGGGGTTAGGGTTGTGGTTAGGGTTGGGATTAGAGTTAGGGGTGTGTTGGGGTTAGTGTTGGAGTTAGAATTGAGGGGTTTCCACTTTTTAGGCACATCAGGGGGTCTCCAAACGTGACACGGCGCCACCATTGATTCCAGCCAATCTTGCGTTGAAAAAGTCAAATGGTGCTCTCTCCCTTCCGAGCCCCGACGTGTGCCCAAACAGTGGTTTACCTCCACATATGGGGTACCAGCGTACTCAGGAGAAACTGATCAACAACTTTTGGGGTCCAATTTCTCCTGTAACCCTTGGGAAAATAAAAAATTGCAGGCTAAAAAATTATTTTTGAGGAAAGAAAAATGATTTTTTATTTTCACGGCTCTGCGTTATAAACTTCTGTGAAGCACTTGGGGGTTCAAAGTGCTCACCACACATCTAGATAAGTTCCCTTGGGAGGTCTAGTTTCCAAAATGGGGAAGCTCCAATGTTTAGGCACACAGGGGCTCTCCAAACGCGATATGGTGTCCGCTAATGATTGGAGCTAATTTTCCATTCAAAAAGCCAAATGGCGTGCCTTCCCTTCCAAGCCCTGCCGTGCACCCAAACAGTGGTTTACCCCCACATATGGGGTATCATCGTACTGAAGACAAACTGGACAACAACATTTGGGGTCCAATTTCTCCTGTTACCCTTGGGAAAATAAAAAATTCTGGGCTAAAAATCATTTTTGAGGAAAGAAAAATTATTTTTTATTTTCACAGCTCTGCGTTATAAACTTCTGTGAAGCACTTGTTGGTTTAAAGTGCTCACTATGCATCTAGATAAGTTCCTTGGGGGGTCTAGTTTCCAAAATGGGGTCACTTGTGGGGGAGCTCCAATGTTTAGGCACACAGGGGCTCTCCAAACGCGACATGGTGTCCGCTAACGATTGGAGCTAATTTTCCATTCAAAAAGTCAAATGGCGCCCCTTCCCTTCCGAGCCTTGCCATGCGCCCAAACAGTGGTTTACCCCCACTTATGAGGTATCGGCGTACTCACGAGAAATTGCCCAACAAATTTTAGGATCCATTTTATCCTTTTACCCATGTGAAAATTAAAAAATTGAGGCTAAAAGAATTTTTTTGTGAAAGAAAAGTACTTTTTCATTTTTACGGATCAATTTGTGAAGCACCTGAGGGTTTAAAGTGCTCACTATGCATCTAGATAAGTTCCTTGGGGGGTCTAGTTTCCAAAATGGGGTCACTTGTGGGGGAGCTCCAATGTTTAGGCACACAGGGGCTCTCCAAACGCGACATGGTGTCCGCTAACGATGGAGATAATTTTTCATTCAAAAAGTCAAATGGCGCTCCTTCCCTTCCGAGCCTTACCATGTGCCCAAACAGTGGTTTACCCCCACATGTGAGGTATTGGTGTACTCAGGAGAAATTGCCCAACAAATTTTAGGATCCATTTTATCCTGTTGCCCATGTGAAAATTAAAAGATTGAGGCTAAAATAATTTTTTTGTGAAAAAAAAGTACTTTTTCATTTTTACGGATCAATTTGTGAAGCACATGGGGTTTAAAGTGCTCACTATGCATCTAGATAAGTTCCTTGTGGCATCTAGTTTCCAAAATGGGGTCACATGTGGGGGAGCTCCAATGTTTAGGCACACGGGGGCTCTCCAAACGCGACATGGTGTCCGCTAAAGATTGGAGCCAATTTTTCATTCAAAAAGTCAAATGGCGCTCCTTCCCTTCCGAGTTCTGCCGTGCGCCCAAACAGTGGTTTACCCCCATATATGAGGTATCAGCGTACTCAGAATAAATTGGACAACAACTTTTGTGGTCCAGTTTTTCCTTTTACCCTTGGGAAAATAAAAAAATTGTTGCTAAAACATCATTTTTGTGACTAAAAAGTTAAATGTTAATTTTTTCCTTCCATGTTGCTTCTGCTGCTGTGAAACACCTGAAGGGTTAATAAACTTCTTGAATGTGGTTTTGAGCACCTTGAGGGGTGCAGTTTTTAGAATGGTGTCACTTTTGGGTATTTTCAGCCATACAGAACCCTCAAATTGACTTCAAATGTGAGGTGGTCCCTAAAAAAATGGTTTTGTAAATTTTGTTGTAAAAATGAGAAATCACTGGTCAAATTTTAACCCTTATAACTTCCTAGCAAAAAAAAATGTTGTTTCCAAAATTGTGCTGATGTAAAGTAGACATGTGGAAAATGTTATTTATTAACTATTTTGTGTCACATAACTCTCTGGTTTAACAGAATAAAAATAAAAAATGTGAAAATTGCAAAATTTTCAAAATTTTCGCCAAATTTCCATTTTTTTCACAAATAAACGCAGAAATTATCGACCTAAATTTAGCACTAACATGAAGCCCAATATGTCACGAAAAATCAGAATCGCTAGGATCCGTTGAAGCGTTCCCGAGTTATTACCTCATAAAGGGACACTGGTCAGAATTGCAAAAAATGGCCAGGTCATTAAGGCCAAAATAGGCTGGGTCATGAAGGGGTTAACCTTATTTTGCCCAAATTAATTTCCATGGACCAAATTGGATTTATCAAGCATCGGCAATCCATTGAAGGTACCAGGCTGATAAATATTATTAAATTAATTAATTCCCAAAAAATTAACTCCACTTTAATTTCCCTTGATGCAGAGAAAGCATTTGATCGCTTAAATTGGACTTTTCTCAAATGTTCCCTACAAAAATTTGGCTTTGATTTGGACTTTATAAATAAAATTATGGCTTCATATTCCGATCCTCAGGCAAAAACTTATATTAATAATCACTTTTCTTCCCCATTTCCAATCTCTAATGGTATTCGGCAGGGTTGCCCCCTTTCTCCACTGCTTTTTGCCCTTGCCATAGAGCCATTAGCCCAGCTCATTAGAGATAATCCCTCCATAGAGGGAGTTCACACGGATCGGAAGGAATTTAAAATCAGTTTATATGCTGATGATATTCTCCTGTCCCTTACCAATCCTTGTCATTCTATTCCACATTTGCAAACCCTTCTTAAAAATTTTTCATTTTTTTCATATTTTAAAATAAACAAGTCCAAGTCGAAAATTTTTCAATTCAATCACACTGATTCTCAAATCCGGAGTATAAAGGATATTTTGCCCTGGAGTTGCGCGGAGACGGATATTGTTTATTTGGGTCTGAGGTTTTCTAGAAACCTTAGCTCCTTGATTCCCAGCAATTTGGATTCTCTTATTGCTTCCATTTCTAAAGAGCTTAAATTTTATGATGATAAAGTATTATCGTGGTGGGGAAGGTGCCTTATTGTAAAATCAATAATTCTTCCCAAGATTCTCTATGTCTTCAGGTCCCTTCCTTTACTTGTTTTTACATCCTATTTGACCAGTTTGCAGGCACACCTCAATCTGTTTGTTTGGGGCAACAAGAGAGCTCGCATAGCCTCTAGTCAACTGTATAAACATAAATTGTGTGGGGTATGGGTTTACCTAATGTTTCGGCCTATTATTTCTCTAATTTAATTAAACAGAGTCTATATTGGTGGTCTGCAGCTCATACACCTTCATGGGTGGAATTGGAATTATATTTTAATAGAAATTCTCCACCTTGTAATATTATGAATTTATTCACCTCTAAGTCTTTGCTTCGGTCTGATCATCTGATTTTTGTAGCTGTTCTTGTGGCATGGCGGAAATTTCTCAAAATTAAAAGCGGTTTTGCCAAGATGGAGCTTATGCTGAGACTTCCCCTCTCTTTTTTGGCTACTGTTTTCTCGTTTGATCTGCATTCAAATTGGGCTGACTGGGGAATCTCTAAACTACATGACATCTTTGATGGTAACAAGTTTGTGTCATTTACCCACCTTAAAGATAGGTTTGGTGTTCCCTCATCGGCTTTTATGCAGTTTACTATTTTAAAGGATTTTTTTAGGCCACTAGTGACTGGTTGCCCTCCTTTATCGGAGCCGGCAATTAATATTTTATGCAACTCCGGTCATAGCATATTTTGGTCTACTCAATATATCTACCATTGGTTTAATAATGATTTCAAAATGATAAAATCCCCATACATACATGAGCAAATGGGAATCTACTTTGAATCTTTCCGTAGCTCTAGATGATTGGGAACTGGCCATGTCCTTGATTTATTCTGCCACCATCTTCATGGCTCTTCATGAGTCTAATTTTAAGCTTATCTCTAGGTGGTATTATTCACCGTCTCGCTTAGCATTTATTAATCCTTCCAATTCCCCTCTCTGCTGGAGGGATTGTGGACATTATGGTAGCCTTTCCCATTTGTTTTGGACTTGTCCATGTATTAGACCTTTTTGGGATGAAATCTCTTTTCTTATTTCTATTATATTAAAACGTTCAAATTTTTCTCTGTCTCCTCAGTTGGCCCTGCTCTCGTTGAATGCAGATCAATTGACTCCACCTTTTAGGAAACTTGTTATACATCTGCTTTTAGTTTCTAAGAATGCTATTGCTTTTTTTTTAAATCTTCTAAAGTACCCTCTTCACAAAAAATTATTGACAAACTGGCTTTGCATAAATCCTATGAACAAAAATTGGCGTTACTGAATGGCTGCTTTCCTTCCTTTTTGAAAAAATGGTCTCGCTGGCTGAAAATATTTCCATAAGAATTTACTGTATTTATTGTTTTGCTATTTTATTTTATTCTATTTTTACTTTTATGCTTCATGAATGTTTCATGTCATTGCATTTATGTTATCCTTGCTCTCTCTATGTCTTGTTTTGGTTGAAAATGTTAATAAAGTTGTTTGGAAAAATAAATAATAATCCATCTTCAAAATCTTAAAGGGAGTTTATATAAAAGGAAATAGTGGTCTAACTGTATAGATGTTTGTCCCACAATAAAAATGATACTTTTTTGTAGAGATCTGAGGTTCCCGGCATGAGATATATTGAGAATAAGATATATGCAAATCAAGTCAGAAGTGCACTGTAGACATATCAATGAATTTGGAAGAAGCAGTCCATTCACATTAACACATCCACAGCAAATTTCCAGCCTGATTTGTTATGACTGACACATCCATATGTAAAAATGTGCTGATCGGTTCCCTTTAAATGAAGCTGTTCTAGATGCTTTCCTTCAAGCTCATATTCTGTTCCAAGTCTACTTGACATATACTTTGCAGGCTGTTTTATTGTCGTTGCTGTGACAATGCCAATGTTCTATTTAGCTATCACCCATATATTATTGTGCGCACAAACACTGTCAGGCTTCTCTTCGTAAAGAACTGTTTGGAGAAGGAGAGGTCATTTAAGTTAAAGGAAAACAATTGAACATGCTACAAACCAAGAAAAATGTCTGTCACACTGAAGAATAGCTTTTTTCAGCTTAGCTGCATCTCATTTTTGTTTGACCTTCCCAAAGTCACAGATTGAAGAAGAGACAAAATTACTTTATTTGCTTCCGAAAACAAAGAATGATACAATATCCTTGTAGTAAATCTTTGACACCAATGTAGCTGTCAGTGAATTTCAGCAGGATGAGTTTCAATGATAATGTTGACTGTTTAGGAAACTTGGCAGAATTAAAATACGCCTGGGGTCTGGTAGTGACCTAATAACAACCTATATTAACCTCTTATGGATGCAGCCAATTTTCATTTTTGCATTTTTTTTCCTTCTCTTTTTCAAAGAATGATAACTTTTTATTTTTCTATCTACATAGAAGTATGAAGGTTAGTTTTTTGCGAGACAAGATGTAGTTTTCAAAGACACCATTCATTTTATCAAATAATGTAAGGGAAATTATACAAAAATTCCAAGTGCGGTGAAATGGGGAAAAATGTATTCTGCCATTGTTTTCTGGGTTTCATTTATACAGCATTAATTCTGTAGTAAAAATGACACAGCAAAATGATTCTTCCTATCAGTACAGTATATATTACGGTAATACCAGACATGTGTAATTTTTTTTTACTGTATTAGATGCTTAAAAATTCTGAAATTGGCAAAAAAAATTGTTTGTACCACCATTTTCTGAAACCCATAACATTTTTATTTTTCCATCAATGGAACTGTTTTTAGGACTTGTTTTTTTGTATAATCTGAGTCCTTATTGATGTAATGTTATAGATACTGTTATAGATGCTTATTTTTTATTGCCTTTTACTTCATATTTTGGAAGGTGTGGTGACAAAAACATGTGGCTTTTCAATTTTGAACAGATCAGACTTTTACAGATGCGGTGATACCAAATATGTAAGCATATATATTTTTATTTCTTGATTTTTAACTTGAAATAAAAGGAAGATGGTTTTAATCTTAAGACTTTTTGTAATTTTGTACTATTTTTAAAAGTTTTTTCTTTTACTTTTCATACTTTTCATTTTTTTTAGTCCCCATAGGAGACCTGAACCAGAGATCATTTGATTGTTTGTACTATATACAGTACTGCAATAACAAAGAATTGCAATATACACTACCGCTCCAAATTTTGGGCTCACCCAGACAATATTGTGTTTTCCATGAAAATTCATACTTTTATTAATCAAATGAGTTGATAAATGAATTTAAAATTTAGTCCAGACATTGACAAGGTTTCAAAAAAGGATTTTTATTTTAAATAATAATTTTCTCCTTCAAACTTTGCTTTCTTCAAAGAATGCTCCCTTTGCAGCATTTACAGCATTGCAAACCTTTGGCAGTTAATTTGCTGAGGTAATCTGGAGAAATTTCACCCCATGCTTCCAGAAGCACCTCCCACCAGTTGGTTTGCTTGGTGGGCACTTTTTGCGTACCATACGGTCAAGCTGCTCCCACATCAGCTCAATGGGGTTGAGATCTGGTGACTGCGCTGGCCACTCCATTACAGATAGAATACCAGTTACCTGCTTCTTCCCTAATTAGTTCTTGCATAATTTGGAGGTGTGCTTTGGGTCATTGTCCTGTAGGATGAAATAGGCTCCAATCAAGTGCTGTCCACAGGGTATGGCATGGTGTTGCAAAATGGAGTGATTGCCTTCCTTATTCAAAATCCCTTTAACCTTGTACAAATCTCTCACTTTACCAGCACCAAAGCAACCCCAGACCATCACATTACCTCCACCATGCTTGACAGATGGCGTCAGGCACTCTTCCAGCATCTTTTCAGTTGCTCTGTGTCTCACAAATGTTCTTCTGAGTGATCCAAACACTTCAAACTTGGATTCGTCTGTCCATAAGACTTTTTTCCAATCTTCCTCTGTCCAATGTCTGTGTTCTTTTGCCAATTTTAATCTTTTCCTTTTATTAGCCAGTCTCAGATATGGCTTTTTCTTTGCCACTCTGTCCTGAAGGCCAGCATCCCGCAGTCGCCTCTTCACTGTAGACGTTGACACTGGTGTTTTGCGTGTACTATTTAATGAAGCTGCCAGTTGAGGACCTGTGAGGCATCGATTTCTCAAACTACAGACTCTAATGTCCTTGTCTTGTTGCTCAATTGTGCATTGGGGCATCCCACTTCTCTTTCTACTCTGGTTAGAGCCTGTTTGTGCTCTCCTGCTCTCCTCTGAAGGGAGTAGTAGACACCGTTGTAGGAAATCTTCAGTTTTTTGGCAATTTCTCGCATGGAATAGCCTTCATTTCCAAGAACAAGAATAGACTGTCGAGTTTCACATGAAAGTTCTCTTTTTTCTGGCCATTTTGAGAGTTTAATGGAACCAACAAATGTAATGCTCCAGATTCTCAACTAGCTCAAAGGAAGGTCAGGTTTATAGCTTCTTTAATCAGCCAAACTGTTTTCCGCTGTGCTAACATACTTGCACAAGGGTTTTCAAGGGTATTCTAACCATCCATTAGCCTTCTTACACAGTTAGCAAACACAGAGTACCATAAGAACACTGGAGTGATGGCTATTGGAAATGGGCCTCTATACACCTATGAACATATTGCATTACAAACCAGACGTTTGCAGCTAGAATAGTCATTTACCACATTAACAATGTATAGAGTGTATTTCGGAATCATATAATGTTAGCTTCATTGGAAAAAAACTGCTTTTCTTTCAAAAATAAGGAAATTTGTAAGTGACCCTAAACTTTTACACGGTAGTGTATATAGTATTACAGTATAATGAAAGTCGCAGTATCCTATAAAGCCCAAACTGTGGCTGAACTTCACAGGAAAATTAACATGGCAGCTACAGGAGCCTTCAGCAGGCCCCTGGATGCCATGGTAACGCTGTCATGTCGGACGCTGTTCATACCAGGGCGTTCGACAGACAGCGGTAATTCTGCTTTTGTCCACTATATGCTCAGTGGCGTCGGCTAGTTTTAATGTAACTGGTCTGGGGTTAATTTAGCTGGTGCTCGGATTGTAAGCTGGGTCACGCCCACTGCCTTTAAATAGTTCTTCTGAACATTGGGTGTCACCGATTATAGCTTCTGTCTTGTGCTTGGTTATCTCGGTCTGGAGTGGTGATCTAGGTAAAGTAGTATCGTGTCTGGTGGTGTATATTTGTATTTGTTTTGCCCTGTGCACTTATTGTGTATTCCTGAGTGACTGCGGCGTGGTGTATATTTTCCGTTATCCTTGTCTGTGCTAACTGTGGGTATTGGTTAGTGGTCTCTTCACTGGGTGGTGGGTGGAGGTTTCAGCCTAGGGTTGAAACAGGAGACAGGGTGAGGGTGTAGGCCCAGACATGCACACCATCAGTGTAAACTCTGGGAGAGGGTCAGTCAGGGTTTCCCAGAGTTGAGGGAAATTGCAGGGGCCTGGGTTATTAGCTCTTGCCTGCCTAGGCTTCCCGTGACATTATAATCGGCCAACATTATTTGAATTCCATGGATTCCATGACTTCTGTAACCCGCCAGTTGAGGGCGCTGTTCCTACAGGTCACTGAGTTGAGGGGGGCAGTGCAGCAACAGGGACTAGCAGTATCTAATGTGCAAGCTGGAGCAGCAGGTAGAGTTGCTGAGCCTAACTTTCCTTTGCCTGAAAGGTTTGCTGGGGAACGCAGTAAATTTGTTACTTTTCGTGAAGCTTGCAAACTTTATTTTCGTATGCGCCCTATCTCCTCAGGTAATGAGGCTCAGCATGTGGGTTTGGTGTTGTCATTACTAAATGGGGATCCTCAAGCATGGGCGTTTTCTTTGCCTTCTGATTCTGCTGCATTTAACTCAGTGGAGAGTTTTTTTTCTGCTCTTGGAGACATTTACGATGATCCTGACAGAATGGCTCTAGCAGAATCTAAGATACGCACTATTCGACAGGGGGAGCGTGTTGCAGAGGATTTCTGTTCTGAATTTCGCCGCTGGGCGGTCGACACTCAGTGGAATGATCCCACGCTACGGAGTCAGTTTATTCATGGGGTTTCTGGAAGGGTTAAAGAAGCCCTCCTGATGTACGAGGCTCCTGCTTCTCTGGATTCTGCTATGAGTCTTGTTGTCCGCATTGATCGCCGATTGCGTCAGGGGGAGCCTGAGACGCTGCCTATGGGAGAAGGTGTAGGTTCACGTGAGGTTGCTGCAGGTGAGCCCATGGAGCCTGTGCAGATCGCAGGGGTGTCACATGTTAAGCGTCGAGCCCCTGTGCTCAAGAAGCAGGGAGCCTGTTTTTACTGTGGTAAAACTGGTCATTTTGTTAACATTTGTCCTCTGCTGTCTAAGGAAAAACGCAACGGCGGAAAACTTCTAAGCTCAGAGGGTGTGGAGGAGACCAATCTGAGCTTATGCATATCCTCCATGGTGGTTTCTCAATGCATGCTCCCTGCCAAAGTTATTATCGCTGGCAGAGAGCTGCCAATCACTTTTTTTGTGGATAGTGGTTCTGCCACAAATCTCATTGATGAGGAGTTTGCGCGCACAGCAGGTTTTAGGATCGAAAAACTGCCTCATCCTATCCGCGTGGTCACCATCAATGCAGCTCCTCTCTCACAGGGGGAGATTACTGAGTTTGTGGCTGAGGTGAAACTCCACATTGGGGTTCTACATTCCGAACAGGTTACATGTAAGGTGCTCAGGAATCTTCCTGCACAGATTGTTTTGGGTTTCCCATGGTTGTCTATGCACAACCCGGTTATCGATTGGAAAACTCAGGACATAATTCAGTGGAGCGAATTCTGCCAGGAGAATTGCCTGGCCACATGTGTGTCTGCTGTGACTTCAAGCGTTCCTGAGTCACTTCTGGATTTTGCGGATGTGTTCTCTGAGAAGGGTTGTTCAGAGTTGCCGCCACATCGCTCCTATGACTGTACTATCAGGTTTAAACCAGGGGCCAAATTGCCTAAAGCAAGGATGTTTAACATCTCCGGTCCGGAGAGACAAGCGTTAAAGGATTACATTGCTGACAGTTTGAGCAAAGGGCACATCAGGTCTTCATCCTCGCCTGTGGCAGCAGGGTTCTTCTTCGTTAAGAAGAAAGATGGCGGACTACGCCCGTGTCTGGATTTCAGGGAGTTGAACCAGATTACGGTTCGTGATCCATACCCTATGCCACTGATACCAGATTTGTTCAACCAGGTGGCAGGTGCTAAGTGGTTTACCAAGCTTGACCTCAGGGGGGCGTATAACCTCATAAGAGTCCGTCAAGGTGATGAGTGGAAGATGGCTTTTAATACCCCTGAGAGTCATTTTGAAAATTTGGTGATGCCATTTGGGTTGACAAACGCACCAGCAGTGTTCCAACATTTCATAAATGATGTGTTCTCGCATGTTTTGGGGAAATTCGTTATTGTATACCTGGATGACATTCTCATATATTCTTGCGACCGTGATACTCATTTAGATCATGTCAGGCAGGTGTTACAGCTTCTCCGTGAGAATAAGCTCTATGCAAAACTTGAGAAATATGTATTTTCGGTTCAGGAATTGCCTTTCTTGGGTTATATTGTGTCTGCTTCTGGGTTTAAAATGGACGCCGCTAAGGTGCAAGCGGTGTTACGTTGGGAACGGCCTGATAACCTAAAAGGACTTCAGCGGTTCCTTGGGTTTTCTAACTACTATAGGAAGTTTATCAAAGATTTTTCTATCATTGCTAAACCGGTAACTGACATGACTAAAAAGGGTACCAATTTCTCCGTTTGGCCTGAGGCTGCTGTGCGCGCATTTGAATTTCTTAAGAACAGTTTTGTTTCGGCCCCCATTCTTCTGCAGCCAGACGTATCAAAACCTTTTGTCATGGAAGTCGATGCGTCTGAGGTTGGTGTGGGGGCGGTGTTGTCACAAGGCTCATGCTTGAGCGATTTGCGTCCTTGCGCCTATTTCTCCAAGAAACTGTCGTCTGCCGAACGTAACTACGATATCGGCAATAGGGAATTGTTGGCAATAAAGTTGGCCTTTGAGGAATGGCGACACTTCTTGGAGGGTTCGGTTCATCAGGTTACTGTTATTACCGACCATAAGAATTTGCTTTATTTGGAGTCTGCCAAGCGTCTATCTCCCAGGCAGGCTCGCTGGGCATTGTTTTTCACGCGGTTCAACTTTATTGTTACTTACAGACCTGGGTCTAAAAACACTAAGGCGGACGCTCTGTCCAGGTGTTTTCCGGGGGGAGAACCTCGGGAAGATCCGGTACCCATCCTCCAAAAGGGTGTTGTGGTTTCGGCTCTCACAACCGAGGTTGAGGCTGAGATTGCCGAGGCCCAGGAGGAGGTACCATCTGAGCTTCCTATCAACAAATCGTTTGTACCGCTTCATCTCCGCTTAAAGGTTTTGGCGGAGCATCATGATGCTATCCTGGCTGGCCACCCAGGGGTCAGGGGTACTTTGGAGTTGGTGTCACGTCGGTTTTGGTGGCCCAAAATCCGACAGGACGTGGTCTCATATACATGTCAGCTTGCACCACGTGCGCTTGGGCTAAGACGCCCCGTTCCCATCCTGTTGGCACACTACTTTCTCTCAAGGTACCTAGTAAGCCATGGACGGAGATCTCCATGGATTTTATCACTGACTTACCCTCCTCAGTCGGGAACACGGTCATTTTGGTGATTGTTGATCGGTTCTCAAAAATGTCGCACTTTGTGTCTTTGCCTTCGTTGCCTAACGCTAAGACTCTGGCTCAGGTATTTGTGCAGGAGGTGGTCAGACTTCATGGGGTTCCGTCTGACATCGTTTCTGATAGAGGTACTCAGTTTGTGGCAAAATTTTGGAAAGCGTTTTGCTCATGGCTGGGGATCAAGTTGTCTCACTCTTTGGCGTTTCATCCTCAGTCAAATAGTCAAACCGAGCATATGAACCAAAATTTTGAGCAGTACTTACGCTGCTTTGTTTCTAATAATCAGGAGGAGTGGTCGACGTTCCTTCCTTTGGCTGAGTTTGCCATCAACAATCACCGCCAAGAGTATTCTGGGGAGTCTCCTTTTTTTGAGTTTACGGGCTACATCCTCAATTTTGTACTTTGAGTCAGGGGGGCTCTTCCGGCGTCCTGGAGGAAGACCAGTTAGGAGCAAAACTGTCATCAGTCTGGAGGAGAGTTAAACAGCGCTTGCTGAGTGTGGGTGCTAGGTACAAACGTGTGGCTGACAGTAGGCGTGTGCCAGGTCCGGACCTGAGTGTGGATGACTGGGTGTGGTTATCCACAAAAAACATAAGACTCAAAATACCATCCCTTAAATTGGGTCCTAGGTTTATTGGTCCATTTAGGGTCACCGCCGTCATTAACCCAGTAGCGTACCGATTGGAGCTTCCTACGGTGTATAAGATACAAGACGTGTTCCGCAGATCTCTTTTAAAGAAGGTGGTGGGTTCCGTGGACGCGGCGCCCATGCCACCTCCAGTCTTGGTGGATGGTAATTTGGAATTTAAAGTCTCCAAGGTGGTTGACTCTTGTGTAGTGCGCCGCACTTTACAGTACTTGGTACACTGGCGTGGTTATGGGCCTGAGGAGAGGTCTTGGGTACCAGCCTCGGACATTCATGCGGATCGGCTGGTCAGTATGTTTCACCGCCTCCATCCAGACAAGCCAGGTCCTATAAGTCGTGAGGGCCCTGGGGTCCCTCGTAGAAGGCGGGGTACTGTTCATACCAGGGCGTTCGACCGACAGCGGTAATTCTGCTTTTGTCCACTATGCGCTCAGTGGCGTCGGCTAGTTTTTATCTAGCTGGTCCGGGGTTAATTTAGCTGGTGCTCGGATTGGAAGCTGGGTCACACCCACTGCCTTTAAATAGTTCTTCTGAACATTGGGCGTCGCCGATTATAGCTTCTGTCTTGTGCTTGGTTATCTCGGTCTGGAGTGGTGGTCTAGGTAAAGTAGTATCGTGTCTGGTGGTGTATATTTCCCTTTGTCATATTTTCCTCCTTCCTATATTTGTATTTGTTTTGCCCTGTGCACTTATTGTGTATTCCTGAGTGACTGCGGCGTGGTGTATATTTTCCGTTATCCTTGTCTGTGCTAACTGTGGGTATTGGTTAGTGGTCTCTTCACTGGGTGGTGGGTGGAGGTTTCAGCCTAGGGTTGAAACAGGAGACAGGGTGAGGGTGGAGGCCCAGACATGCACACCATCAGTGTAAACTCTGGGAGAGGGTCAGTCAGGGTTTCCCAGAGTTGAGGGAAATCGCAGGGGCCTGGGTTATTAGCTCTTGCCTACCTAGGCTTCCCGTGACAGCACCCCATGATCACGATGTGGATGGATCGATGCTTGTCTGAATAACTGCACGGACTAGATTACGATACTTAAATGCTACAGTCAGTGAGTGACAGCAACATATAAGGAGATAATAGCAGTGTCGATCACTGCAATTAGAGGCAGATACCGGTTATGTAACACAGCCGGTATCTGCTTTGTCTATAGTGCCATCTAAGTAGGCCAACAAGCACCCTACAAAAGAGCAAAACTCTTGTTCGACTGGTGCAATAGCTTAACATGCATCATTATCAAAAGCACATGCCTGTGCAAATAGGACATGTGCTGCCAACAACCTGATATTTTATGTGCACTGAACATCAAACTAATGATTGTTCTGTGCACTTAGAATTATGGTCGGTGAGTCTAAACAAGCCATTAAACAACCTCAGATTAGCCAATCAATAAGTGTAAATGCAGCATTGTTGCAAGAGTAAAAGAGTACAGATAGGAAAACTGCATCATTGGATCCTGTGCCTCTTCTGCTATCAATACATTACTGTATAGTTGTTCAGAGGTGTTTTTTTATGGTGGCAGATCCTCTTTAATCTTTGCTGCTATGGTGGTCTTTAAATATAATGTTTGTTATATAGGAGCTAAGAGACATTAATTGTATTATTTTTCCCTTTAGATTATTTTCCTTTCCATTCTAATTCCACGAGGTGTTATAGTGTATTAAGTTTTCTGACCATTGCATGACAACCATACAATTCTTTAGCCCTCCAAACAGTACCATACTTATACCTGTGTATTGAAAGACTGCATCTACTTCGGGACCAGAAGCCTTTTTCTTTCTTACCTCAAACACTGTAATTGAGAAGCAGAAGTCCAGTATTGGCAAGGTGCCTGCATGTTAGCGACTCTGGTACTTACAATGATTACACTTTGTGCCATGTATAATTGAAGACCACCCATTAACAATCCATTCCCCTTCTAAGTAGACTATGGACACTGCTCTTGACGCATCATAAAATCCTATATTTGAGTGAAAATTTTGTTTCCTTAGTGTATTTTTTGTGTGCTTTATTTATGTCTAAATTTGCATGGCTGCTTCATGGCTGAAAATTAAATGGGCTACTTATTAAAAAGTAAATGTGCTTTCGTGTCCTCTGTTGATGTTCATCTGAGGTCAAGCAAAAATTGTTTCAAGCACTGTGCATAAAATTCATTAATAATTGAGAAACTCGTGTAGCTGCTCTTGGAGTGTGCCCTTGTGCATAGACAGGCCAGCTTCTTGCTCTTTGCAGAACATGCCGACTTCCAATGCTATTTTTAGTTTGCAGATGTTCCATATTACAATACCCAGTGTTCCATGTGCACATAGAAACGTATTGAAGCTATTCATTTGTACTGTGGGTTATGTAACTACATTGAATTCAACTATCTTTTAAATTAAAGATTTTATTGCAAAAAGAAAAACTATTTTATATGCATATATTAGTAATAGAGTTGAGCCAAATGAATTTTCTAGAATACAGATTTTTTTAAATTCGCTCAACATGAATTCAGCAAAATGGGGGACATCATTTACTAAACCATAGAGGTGTCCATGATAGAAAAACGTAAAGCCGCACAGCTGTCCCACGACCCGGGATCAACTGCGGTCCATCCAAGGCGTGTCAAAAAGAGCCTCATATCCAGGTAGAGGTGCTCGCATGAACAAGATATGCAACCAACAGAAATGTATAGAACAAAGCGGCAAGACTCACCGGTCCAAGTGTGGTCTGAATCCTTTTATTGAAACATGTAAAACAACGCCGTCATCTTCATGGCTCGGGGTAGTGAAACAGAGAAGGAGGTGAGCAGGATGTGACGACGGCCGTTTCGCGCTTACGGTAGCGCTTCCACGGGTCTGAGGTGCAGGGGAGTGACGCAGACATAAATAGGTGAGTAGGAGAAACCCCCCCCTCCCACCCCATGCCTCTTACCCCCGGCATCTCAAGACAAAATACAACATGTGCGTGACATAAAACATTAAAAACCGGAAAAAACATCCCGGAATACATACAAAACCTTGTATCAGCTCAAAAACAAAACCTTATAAAACGTCCAGGGTGACCACATCAATGCAAGAGATATCCGCCCACCCCAAAAGCAGCATACATAACACACCTTTACATATATTTCTCTTATGCACTTTTTTTTACCGCAGAGTTATTTTGAAATGGAGAGGAAACAAATGGCCTACCAACAAACATAAATATATACCTAAGTAAAGGGGTCAAGATCACAACCGACCTTCCTAGAAGTCATAAGAAGACGGACATATCTATCCTGTCGTTTAAGCCAGCTGGACCCATCGCGCGTGTGCGCATGATCCAGGGGCTGGCTGGCACTTTTCAGCCTGGGGGGCAATCACAAGGCAGTGGCCCTCGAGTTGCGGTGGCCCTCCTTTTCCCTGCTTACCTCTGGCCATTGCATTAAAGCAGCAGACATAACAGGCTTTAAAAACAGGCTGGTACAGAGATATGGGAACAGAACTGAGCTTGCTGCATAGATATGGGAGCAGAACCGAGCTTACTACAGAGATATGGGAGCAGAACCGAGCTTACTACAGAGATATTGGAGCAGAACAGAGCTTCCTATAGAGATATAGGAGCAGAACAGAGCTTACTGCAGAGATATGGGAGCAGAACGGAGCTTACTACAGACATATGGGAGCAGAACGGAGCTTACTACAGACATATGGGCGCAGAACGGAGCTTACTACAGAGCAGTATAATATAGTAAAATATATAGATGAATTAGAAATGGCGACACACGCAAACGTCATCTGCATTAGTAATACATGCACCATTACATAAATAGTTGTAGGCTGGGTTCACAAGAGTGAAGTTTACATTCTGTATACGCACCACAACCTCCAGCCTCGCGGAGGGTACCCCTCCAGTAAACCCAGCCTGACGGGGACAACCCCTTATAAATGGAAGTGTGCTCCTCTAAACCATGCAATCACTGCCAATCCTCCAACCGTAAGTGGTGAATTTCCAGAGCTGGGAAATGGGATTTCAATATTAGAACACGTCAACTTTGGTTCCCGTCCCTCCTCAAGGAAGTAAGGCAGACAGGTGTGATAAGACTATTAGAAAAACTACTGCCACACACACGGCAGTACATACTGGCAGAAGTGTGAGGGCATTAGTGCCTGTGTATGGACATGTCAGAGGCTAGAGAGAAGAAAGTTTGGTCCCTCTTAGCTTCTGGCAATGTTTTACCTCAGCTCACATTTGGGCCATACCATTGTAAAACAGGTAGACACATTTACCCACTGACCCTACTATTCATAAGGAACTGCTGTCTACCCCTTAGTTGCCCACTGTATATAGTCAGTGTGGGGATGTGGGCTACAGAACAACACAGGGCGATGACACTGCTACCTGAACCCTTCAGCTGCCCCACAATATGCAGGGAGTAAAACCAGTACAAAGTATGGCAGCCTCCCTGCAGAGCTGTCCAGGGCCGGACTGGGACAAAAAAGGAGCAATGCCACACAAACCCCACCAGCCCACAGACTATAAAGGTACCTTCACACTCAGCAACTTTACAACGATATCGCTAGCGATCTGTGACGTTGCAGCGTCCTGGATAGCGATCTCATTGTGTTTGACACGCAGCAGCGATCTGGATCCTGCTGTGATATCGCTGGTCGGAGCTAGAAGTCCAGAACTTTATTTGGTCGTCAGGTCGGCGTGTATCGTCATGTTTGACATCAAAAGCAACGACGTCAGCAATGTTTTACATGGAGCTAACGACCTGTGAGAACGATAAGTGAGTCGCCGTTACGTCACTGGATCGCTCCTGTATCGTTCTGGAGCTGCTGTGTTTGACGTCTCTACAGAGACCTAAACAGCAACGCTGCAGCGATCGGCTCGTTGTCTATATCGCTGCAGCGTCGCTGAGTGTGACGGTACCTTAACACTCCCCCCACACCCGATCAGTGGATTTTCCTATACTGTGTTGTGCCCTTCAACGCTCCTCTTAAAGGCGTTATTTGAAGAGCTATGTGTGAATGTCGCCACAGTGCCCACGATTGATCGCTTCTTTAGAGCGCCGGTTCTCGAGATCATGGGGGTCCCAGCGGTCGGACCCCAGCAACTACAAAGTTCTCGGGAAAGGGGATTACTTGGTATAATCCATTTAAATGTGTTTTCCAATATATATATATTTTATTTTCCCATAGTATTCCTGAAAATAATAAACCAATATTAACCCTCCCAAAGACCAATGTCGCCTATCCGAGAACAGGACAGGAACAGGATTGGCAGGAGGAATGGTACTGTGCAGTGTATATATACAGGACAGGAGGAGGGTACTGTGCAGTGTATATACAGGAGGAGTGGTACTGTGCAGTGTATATATACAGGAGGAGTGGTACTGTGCAGTGTATATATACAGGACAGGTGGAGGGTACTGTGCAGTGTATATACAGGAGGAGTGGTACTGTGCAGTGTATATATACAGGAGGAGTGGTACTGTGCAGTGTATATATACAGGACAGGAGGAATGGTACTGTGCAGTGTATATATACAGGACAGGAGGAATGGTACTGTGCAGTGTATATATACAGGACAGGTGGAGGGTACTGTGCAGTGTATATACAGGAGGAGTGGTACTGTGCAGTGTATATATACAGGAGGAGTGGTACTGTGCAGTGTATATATACAGGAGGAGTGGTACTGTGCAGTGTATATATACAGGACAGGAGGAATGGTACTGTGCAGTGTATATA
>NC_135236.1:374791461-374798961 GCF_051348905.1 Ranitomeya variabilis
CCACTCCGTGCACATCAATGACAAGTAGGGAAGCTGGTGTCTCGGGAAGAAGAAGACAACTCTTGGCGCAGGTAGGACATGGACAATAGTCTGCAACTCAGAGGAACTAAAGTATTTCCCGGCAGAGAACATCTGCCCAGCAGAGCCAACATGATCAGCAGCTCCAAGCCTCTAGCTTTCTCTATTGAGAGGATTATGTCAAGGACTCCAGAACCCAAATGTCTCCCGGTGCCAAGTTTTTTGCAGGGTTCTGTGCACAAGGGGGAGCAGAAACAAGCACTTCACCTCAACTCCTCATCCATCCCCTGTATGATCCCATTTGTACCGGTCACTTATGAGCATTGCCCTAAACTGGGGATCACCAGTGCTGAGCTGAGGAAGAGCCACCAGGACTCGGCGCCATCCTTCAGCTGCAATGAGCTGCTAAACTGCGCTGTGGCTTTAAAAGGAGACTTTCCCCCTCTTCAGCAGTACAAACTGGTCCGACCTCGGGTGGTCAATCACTCTTCATTCCACGCTATGGGCGCAGCTCTGTGCTACTTCAACAGAGGCGATGCCCCCTGCCACCCTGCTGCCAGTATCAACATCCACCCAGTGGCCTCTTACTTCCTGGGCTCCCCGCTGCACCCACCTCAGAAGTCCTACCTGGCAGAAAGGAACAAACTGGTGGTGCCAGCAGTGGAGAAGTATCCATCAGGGGTGACCTTCAAGGACCTGTCCCAGGCGCAGTTCCAGCACTACATGAAGGAGAGCGCCCAAAGCCTGTCCGACAAAATCGCGTACAAATCGTCTGGCAAGTTCAGTAGCGCCTCTCCCAGTAGCAAGCCCAAAGTGTTCACCTGCGAAGTGTGCGGCAAGGCAAGTAGCCCATATACTGGTCCTGATCGCCCATACACTGGTCCTGATCGTCCATATACACATATACACTGGTCCTGATCGCCCATATACACTGGTCCTGATCGCCCATATACTGGCACTGAACGCCCATATATACTGGTCCTGATCGCCCATATACACTGGTCCTGATCGCCCATATACTGGTCCTGATCGCCCATATATACTGGTCCTGATCGCCCATATACACTGGTCCTGATCGCCCATATACTGGTCCTGATCGCCCATATACTGGTCCTGATCGCCCATATATACTGGTCGTGATCGAAATATATACTGGTCCTGATCGCCCATATACACTGGTCCTGATCGCCCATATACTGGTCCTGATCGCCCATATATAGTGGTCCTGATCGCCCATATACACTGGTCCTGATCGCCCATATACTGGTCCTGATCGCCCATATACTGGTCCTGATCGCCCATATATACTGGTCGTGATCGAAATATATACTGGTCCTGATCGCCCATATACACTGGTCCTGATCGCCCATATACTGGTCCTGATCGCCCATATATACTGGTCCTGATCGCCCATATACACTGGTCCTGATCGCCCATATACTGGTCCTGATCGCCCATTTACTGGTCTTGGTCACTCATATACTGGTCCTGATCGCCCATATACTGGTGCTGGTCACTTGCTGCATTGTTTCCCTGGAGCACAATGACAAATGACATTTTATTTTCTCTTCTAAAGATCTTCAACGCACATTACAACTTAACCCGACATATGCCGGTGCACACAGGCGCCAGACCATTCGTTTGCAAGATTTGTGGTAAAGGATTTCGCCAAGCCAGTACCCTCTGCCGACATAAGATCATCCACACACAGGTACAATTATTCGCGTCAGCAAAATTATCAGAAAAGTTACATCAGAATCTCAGAATAGCTACAAATTCGAGAACAAAATGAATCGTGCGCGTTTGCGCATTGGAGGGATGGTATATGCGGAGGATATGGGGCTTGTGTGCAGCTTATTCCTATGTGAAAGTATTATTATTATTATTATTATTATTATTATTAATAATAATAATAATAATAATAATATTAGCAACACAAATATAATGACTATTTACAACATCCTGTAATCAACGATGGAGCAATTAATATCAGTAATAGCCAGTAATTAGCGGCGGCATCACTTGTGAATCACATGTAGAATGAAATGTCATCATTTAGACATTCTTGATAATATCTGTATATTCTGATACTACAAATCCTTCGTTATATCGATTGATGAATAGTGAATATTATATTTATTGTCTAAGCTTAGAATTTTTTTTATAGCTCCTTATCTAAAGACATCGAATGATAGTAATAAAGGAATCATTAGTTTGATATAAAATAACATATTAAATTAATAGTTTGGTGAATACATAAAATAATAAAGTAAATCGGTATTTGTTATAATAATGACGCAAACAGAGAATAAAAGAATGGTTCGATATTTTGTAACCATATTATTAGTAGTAGTTATATGATATTTTTTGCAGAAAATAAGGAGAATTATTCCTAAAATAAAGCGCCCTTTAGTAAAAATCTGTGGAATTAGGAAGCAATTCCATGTTCAGTCTTCTAGTGTGATTATACGGTTTGGAGATTCAGACATGGCTCATTCCGTGATGGGGTGCAATGCTTTATTTATTGCGATACTTTGTAACAGTGATTTTCTCTGTGCCAGGAGAAGCCGCATAAATGTAACCAGTGCGGGAAGGCGTTCAACAGGAGCTCCACTCTGAACACGCACACCCGGATCCACGCGGGGTACAAGCCCTTTGTGTGTGAATTCTGCGGCAAGGGCTTCCATCAGAAAGGTACATCAGGGTGGGCAGGGAGATGCCAGTTCTTCTGGTGAACGGGGCTATTATGAGATGAGGAATTAGTGTGGAGAGGGAAATGAGCAGGTTGGGGATTGGGAAATGATCACTTGAAGTGAATGGTGCTCTTATTCTAGGGAATTACAAGAACCACAAGCTCACTCACAGCGGGGAGAAGCAGTTCAAGTGCAATATCTGTAACAAGGCTTTCCACCAGGTCTACAACCTGACCTTCCACATGCACACCCACAACGACAAGAAGCCCTTCACCTGCCCCACCTGCGGCAAGGGCTTCTGCAGGAACTTCGACCTGAAGAAACACGTGCGCAAGCTGCATGACACCAGCGGGGCCCCAGCTGGGCAGGAGGAGCTGCAGCCGCCACCCAGGGAGCCGCCCCCGAGGAGCCCAGCGCTGCAGAAGGGCATGTACTGAGGCTGCGCGCAGGCGGGAGAGCTGGCCCTGGGCTGGACACTGGGGAGACGGCTGCACCGGAGAACCTTGCTGCCCCCAGTCCGTGCATGCCCGTTATCTCTATGATTTGAGTATTATATTGGCCTCCTAGGTTGCTGTGTGCTGTATCCGTGGCTGCTCCCACTCATGACAGTGACTTGTGTATAGCTATTTATTATTTGGATATGTATTATTCTATTTATTGTACATAGACACAGAAGAGTTTATTTCCGTTGTGTTTGTCCTCCAAATGTTTGGTTGCCCCCTCTGCTGCCGTCGTGCAGGGCGCAGGTCTCCTCCATATTGATGATGATGATGATGATGACCTGATGTAAGATGACGGTGAGTTTTATTCTTGCACGTAAAATAAATGGTTTCCTTGTGGCTCTGACTGTACAGGAGGCTGGCTGCAGTGATTGTGATGGAGGCAGGGGATGATGGGAGTGTGGATCCACAAGATGGGGGGCACCTGCCAATCTGTGTAACGGCGATAGTCATTAAGGGGGTAATTAGTGTTATCCCTGTGCTCCTGTGAGGAGTACTACAATGACCAGAGGAGGCTTTACTCCATGTACGAGCGCTACGATCGCCGCGGAGAGGGCAGGAGCAGGCACTGCACAGTGGGCACCACAGCGGCACAACTGGTGCCTCAGATCGCGATAATCGCAAGCGTTCTGGAGGAAAATGTGCCCCCGATCTGTGGTATAAAGGTCTGGGCTCTTAGCCGCGGAGCCTCGGGCACATCTCTGCCCAGTGCACTCCACAGGTGCGGAACATGGCGCTTGTTTATACAATGTTCTGTCCGATTTTTTGTTCCAAAATATACAATTCACTGAATAAAATGTGGTGGAAAAAAATACAGAAAAACATAGTAGGCGACATGATAGGAGCAGAACTTTGTGAAGCTATCTTTATACACACAGACTTCATCCACCTTCATGGGGTTATACTGAGATGTTGTACAAGAGAGAGAGACAACTGCCAGATAGAGAATTACATTTTTATTATTGCGTCCTGATTATAAGTTTATCTATTTGTCGTATTTAGTAATTATTAATTTAGAATCAGTCAGTTTATATAGAATTATTTCTATCTGTCTAGCTAAATCGGAAAATGAGCAACACTCCTGATAATCTGAAAAGACTGAGTGACATTTCAGTAGCCCATGTGGCAACGTTTCGGTTCCGTAAGAGAACCTTTTTCATTATTAGGAATGATGCTGATTTTTCTATTTATATCACATTGGACAAAGAGAGTGCATGTCCCAAAAGCTTTGCACCCTTATTATATTAGTTTGGTGCACCTTTGCTATCTATCTATCTAATATCAATTTACTATCTATCTACCTATCTATCTATTATCTATCTAATCTATCTATCTATCAAGAAAAAGTGGAACAGCACTATACCGACAGGTGGGTGCCCAACCCTCCTCAGCAAAGCATCCAATACTTGCCACAATCCAGATAAAAAGAAAAAGGGAAGGCAGCACTCCATAGATTCCAGGTGAATTTTTTTAATTATTATTCAGACCCACATGGCATGGCAACGTTTTGTCTCACACTGGAAAAGGCTCAGTGTGAGCCGAAACGTTGCCATGCCACGTGGGTCTAAATAAAAAAAAGACAATTTTTTTTCACCTGGAATCTATGGAGTGCTGCCTTCCCTTTTTTCTATCTATCTATCTATCTATCTATCTATCTATCTATCTATCTATCTATCTATTTTTTAATCTATCTAGAATCTATTATCTATCTATTTATTATCTATCTACCGTCTTTTTTTTATCTGTCTATTTATGTATTATCTATCTAATATCTATCTATTATCTATGTACCTATTATCTATCGATTTATTATCTGTCTAGCATCTATCTATTATCTATATATCTATTCTCTATCTAATTATCTATTTATTATATCTATCTATTATCTATCTATCATCTATCTATTTATTATCTATCTATTTATCTATCTAATCTATCTCTCCATTAACGATCTATCTATTATCTATCTATCTATCATCTATCTATCTATCTATCTATCTATCTATCTATCTATCTATCTATCTAATATCTATTTATTATCTATCATATATCTGTCCATTTATTATCTGTGTATCTGTCTATGTCATATCTAGTTTTTATTATCTATTTTTAATTATCTATCATCTATCTGTCTATCTATCTATCTATCTATCTATCTATCTATCTATCTATCTATCTATCTATCGACCTACCTATCTTTTATCTATCGATTTATTATCTATTTATTATCTAACATCTGTTATCTATATCTCTATCTATCATCTATTTATTATCTGTCTATCATCAATCTAATATCTACTTATTATCTATCTATCACTATACACATACACACGTATGGAAATACAGCTGCTATTACATGGTGGCATATCGGGCAGCAGATATAGAGGGGTTCAGGCCTCCTATGTGCGGGTGAGTGATCCCACAGTATGTGTAGCTCCATCAGTGACGATTTGCTTCATGCTATATAAATGTTGACAGCTGAACTATGAGGAAATGTGGAGACAATGAGACTGCAGAAGCCCTGACCTGTCAGTGTTGGGGGTATATGGGGGGCTTGGTATGCTCAGGTAAGGGCCATTGTGTGCCAGTAATAAGCTGAGAGGAGACAATACCGATCATCTGGTGGCATCGGACAGTCAGTGCGGAATAGCCGGAATTTGGGGTTTTATTCTCTTTGCTGCATTGTGGGAAACCTCCGAAGAGTTGATGATGGTGGTAGTAGTAGTGACACAGGCTGAGTGATCCGGGAGAGGGAACAGACGGCTCCGCGGCACTAGCCAGGGACAAAGGGGCAGAGCACGATCACACATGAGAGGAGGGCGAGGAAGGGATCACTGCTAATTGCCAATTAATGATGGCCGCTCCTTCCCTGATACCGCACTGCTTATTAGCAGGGCTTCTCACTCTCCAGCCATTGTCCTTTTTATGTCCCCACCTGTTCCCACTGCACAGCTGGACCCCTGGTTTGTGTGCGCCTTCCTGGAGAACCTGAGCTGCCTCTAATTGGCACTGCCCAAATCACTGGGGGCCAGTGTGGTCAGCTATCCCCATCGTGTGTGCCCCCCCGGGACCCTCCACTGCCACATTACAGGTGTGCTCATCACCACACCCAAGGGCAGGTATGGCCCACATATATATATATATACATACATACATATATATATATATTTACATCTATATATATATATATATATATATATATATATATATATACAGGTCCTTCTCAAAAAATTAGCATATAGTGTTAAATTTCATTATTTACCATAATGTAATGATTACAATTAAACTTTCATATATTATAGATTCATTATCCACCAACTGAAATTTGTCAGGTCTTTTATTGTTTTAATACTGATGATTTTGGCCTACAACTCCTGATAACCCAAAAAACCTGTCTCAATAAATTAGCATATCAAGAAAAGGTTCTCTAAATGACCTATTACCCTAATCTTCTGAATCAACTAATTAACTCTAAACACATGCAAAAGATACCTGAGGCTTTTAAAAACTCCCTGCCTGGTTCATTACTCAAAACCCCCATCATGGGTAAAGGTACCTTCACACGAAGCGACGCTGCAGCGATAGCGACAACGATGCTGATCGCTGCAGCGTCGCTGTTTGATCGCTGGAGAGCTGTCACACAGACCGCTCTCCAGCGACCAACGATGCCGAGGTCCCCGGGTAACCAGGGTAAACATCGGGTTGCTAAGCGCAGGGCCGCGCTTAGTAACCCGATGTTTACCCTGGTTACCAGCGTAAAAGTAAAAAAAACAAACAGCACATACTTACATGCGTCCCCCAGCGTCTCCTTCCTGACACTGACTGAGCTCCGGCCCTAACAGCACAGCGGTCACCGCTGTGCTTTCACTTTCACTTTAGGGCCGGCGCTCAGTAAGTGTCAGGAAGCAGACGCTGGGGGACGCATGTAAGTATGTGCTGTTTGTTTTTTTTACTTTTACGCTGGTAACCAGGGTAAACATCGGGTTACTAAGCGCGGCCCTGCGCTTGGTAACCCGATGTTTACCCTGGTTACCAGTGTAAAACATCGCTGGGTATCGTTGCTTTTGCTTTCAAACACAACGATACACAGCGATCGGACGACCAAATAAAGTTCTGGACTTTATTCAGCGACCAGCGACATCACAGCAGGATCCTGATCGCTGCTGCGTGTCAAACGAAACGATATCGCTAGCCAGGACGCTGCAACGTCACGGATCGCTAGCGATGTCGTTTCGTGTGAAGGTACCTTTAGACTAGCGACCTGACAGATGTCAAGAAGGCCATCATTG